>NC_091977.1:270288778-270499529 GCF_044704955.1 Pristiophorus japonicus | reverse complement strand
CCTCTAACCCTACACCCCCTCCCCCTACCTGACACCCCTCCCCTTACACCCTCCCCTTCCCCTACACCCTCTCCCCCCACACCCTCTTCCCCCCTACACCCTCTCCCCCCTACACCCTCTCCCCCCCTACTCCCTCTCCCCCCCTACACCCTCTCCCCCCCACACCCTCTTCCCCCCCACACCCTCTCCCCCCTACACCCTCTCCCCCCCTACACCCTCTCCCCCCCTACACTCTCTCCCCCTGCACCTTCTCCCCCTGCACCCTCTCCCCTGCACCCGTCTCCCCCTGCACCCGTCTCCCCCTCCACCGTCTCCCCCTCCCCCGTCTCCCCCCCTCCGTCTCCCCCTCCCCCGACTCCCCCGTCTCCCCCTCCGCCTCCCCCTCCCCCCCACACCCTCTCCCCCCCAACACCCTCTCCCCCCCACATCCTCTCCCCCCACACCCTCTCCCCCCCACACTCTCCCCTCCACCTACCTCTTCCCCTCCCCCTACAGCCCCTCCACCTCCCCCTCCCCCTCCCCCTACACCCTCTCCCCTCCCCCCTACACCCTCTTCCCCTCCCCTACACCCTCTCCCCCTCCCCCTATACCCTCTCCCCCTCCCCCTACACCCTCTCCCCCTCCCCTACACCCTCTCCCACTCGCCCTACACCCTCTCCCGTTCCCCCTACACCCTCTCCCCTCCCCCTACTCCCTCTACACCTCCCCCTACACCCGCTCCCCCTTCCGCTACTCACTGCCCCCGCTACACCCTTTCCCCCTCCCCTACACCCTCTCCCCTTCCCCCTACACCCGCTCCCCATCTGACACCCCTCCCCTTCCCCTACACCCTTCCCCTTCCCCTACACCCTCCCCTTCCCCTACACCCTCCCCCTCCCTGCACCCTCTCCACCCCCTACACCCTCTCCCCCCCTACACCCTCTCCCCCTACACTCTCTCCCCCTGCACCTTCTCCCCCTGCACCCTCTCCCACTGCACCCGTCTCCCCCCCTCCGTCTCCCCTCCCCGACTCCCCCGTCTCCCCCTCCGCCTCCCCCTCCCCCCACACCCTCTCCCCCTCAACACCCTCTCCCCCACATCCTCTCCCCCCACACCCTCTCCCCCCCACACTCTCCCCCTCCACCTACCTCTCCCCCTCCCCCTACCTTCCCCTCCCCCAGCCCCTCCACCTCCCCCTCCCCCTACACCCTCTCCCCTCCCCCTACACCCTCTTCCCTCTCCCTACACCCTCTCCCCCTCCCCCTATACCCTCTCCCCTCCCCCTACACCCTCTCCCCCTCCCCTACACCCTCTCCCACTCGCCCTACACCCTCTCCCGTTCCCCCTACACCCTCTCCCCCTCCCCCTACTCCCTCTCCACCTCCCCCTACACCCGCTCCCCCTTCCGCTACTCACTGCCCCCGCTACACCCTTTCCCCCTCCCCTACACCCTCTCCCCCTTCCCCTACACCCGCTCCCCCTACCTGACACCCCTCCCCTTCCCTACACCCTTCCCCTTCCCCTACACCCTCCCCTTCCCTACACCCTCCCCCTCCCTGCACCCTCTCCACCCCCTACACCCTCTCCCCCCCTACACCCTCTCCCCCCTACACTCTCTCCCCCTGCACCTTCTCCCCCTGCACCCTCTCCCACTGCACCCGTCTCCCCCTCCTCCGTCTCCCCCTCCCCGACTCCCCCGTCTCCCCCTCCCCCTCCCCCCCACACCCTCTCCCCCCCCACACCCTCTCCCCCCCCACATCCCCCCCCACACCCTCTCCCCCCCTACCTCTCCCCCTCCCCCTACAGCCCCTCCCCCTCCCCCTCCCCCCTCCCCTACACCCTCTCCCCTCCCCCTACACCCCCACCCCTACACCCTCTCCCCTCCCCCTACACCCTCTCCCCCTCCCCCTACACCCTCTTCCCCTCCCCCTACACCTTGTCCCCCTCCCCCTACACCCTCTCCCCCTCCCCTACACCCTCTCCCGTTCCCCCTACACCCTCTCCCGCTCCCCCTCCACCCTCTCCCCCTACACCCTCTCCCCCTCCCCTACACCCTCTCCCCCTCCCCCTACGCCCTCTCCCCCTCCCCCTACACCCTCTCCCCCCTACACCCTCTCCTCCTCCCCCTACACCCTCCCCCCCCACACCCTCTCCCCCCGCTACACGCTCTTCCCCTCACCCTACATCTTCTTCCCCCCCCCCACACCCACTCCCCCTCTCCCCTACATCCTCTCCCCTACACCCTCTCCCCCTGCACTCTCTCCCCCTCCCCCTGCACCTTTTACCCCTCCCCTTACACCCCCTCCCCCTACTACTACACCCCCTCCCACTACCCCTCCCACCTTTCTCCCTCCCTTTCCCCCTCCCTCTCTTCCCCCTCCCCCCTACACCCTCTCCCCCTCCCCCTACGCGCTCTTCCCCTCCCCCTACGTCCTCTCCCCCTCCCCCTACACCCTCTCCCCCTCCCCCTACACCCTCTCCCCCTACACCCTCCCCCTCCCCCTCCTCCTACACCCTTTCTCCCTCTCCTACACCCTTTCTCCCTCTCCCTCCACCCTCACTCCCTTTCCGTCCTCCCTATCCCTCGCCCTCTCTCCTTCCTCCCTCTCTCCCTCTCTCCCTCTCTCCCTCCTCCCTCTCTCCCTCCTCCCTCTCTCCCTCTCTCCCTCCTCCCTCTCTCCTTCCTCTCTCTCTCCTCCCTCCCTCTCTCCCTCCCTCTCTCCCTCCCTCTCTCCCTCCCTCTCTCCCTCCTCCCTCCCTCCCTCCTCTGTCCTCCCTCTCTCCCTCCCCTACCTACCCTCCCTCCCCCTCCCTACCCCTCCATCCTCCCTCCCCTCCATACTGTCCCTCCTCCTTCCTCCCTCACCCCTCCCTCCTCCCTCACCCCTCCCTCCTCTCTCACCCCTCCCTCCTCCCTCACCCCTCCCTCCCCTCCATCACACCTCTGTCTCTGTCTCTCCCTCTGTCTCTGTCTCACTCACACTCTCCCTCATTTAAGGGAGACCGGAGTCTGGCTTTCTCTGGGAGGCTTCCATGAACGGTGCCATGACTGGGAACGGGATCGCCGGATCTACAATGCTCATGTGCTCATCAATGACTCGGGTAGGTCTGATGCGTCAGCTGCGGGCGGCTTGGTGGGGGTAAAGGATTGGGGTTTGTATGCTAACCTCTGCGTCCCTCCACTGCCTTATTTCTTCATGCCACAGACACCGAGGCAGTAATGTTGACCGGCTATTCACCTATTCATCGCAGACTGCTCATTTTTGCCTCCCTCTGGGTTATACACCACCTGGACCCCAGAAAGGCCAGTTCCTGATGCACTCTGTTACCCAATCCCTCCCAGCCTGGATTCACCTATAGTTTCATTTTAATATTTTCAGGTGAAATCGCAGTTGTTTATCGCAAAACACACTTGTTCGATGTTGAGCTGAAGGGTCGGGTTTCACTGAAGGAAAGTAACTTCACAATCCCTGGACCTGGGATCGAGGCTCCTGTTGACACGCCGATTGGCAAGGTGAGGGAGACGGGAGATTGATGGGACAGTGTGGAGTGAGCTTTATTCTGTATCTAATCCAAGCTCTACTTGCACTGGGAGTATTTGATGGGACAATGTAGAGGGAGCTTTAATCTGTATCTAAAATGTGCTGTACCGCCCAGGGAGTGTTTTATGCGACATTGTAGAGGGAGCTTTACTCTTCATCTAATCCGTGCTATACCTGTCCTGGGAGTGTTTGATGGGACAGTGTAGAGTGAGCTTTACTCTAACCGCATGCTGTAACTGCCCCAGGGGTGTTTGATGGGACAGTGTAGAGGGAGCTTTACTCTGTATCTAAAATGTGCTATACCGCCCAGGGAGTGTTTTATGCGACATTGTAGAGGGAGCTTTATTCTGTATCTAATCCATTCTGTACCTGTGCTGGGTGTGTTTGATGGGACAGTGTAGAGTGAGCTTTACATAAGAACATGAGAAGTAGGAGCAGGAGTAGGCCATACGGTCCCCCCCACCGAGCCTGCTCTGCCATTTAATAAGATCATGGATGATCTGATCATGGACTCAACTCCACTTCCCCGCCCGCTCCCCATAACCCCTTATTCCCTTATCATTTCAGAAACTGTCTATTTCTGTCTTAAATTTATTCAATGTCCCAGCTTCCACAGCTCTCTGAGGCACAGAATTCCACAGATTAACAACCCTCTGAGAGAAGAAATTTCTCCTCATCCTTGTTTTAAATGGGCGGCCCCTAATTCTAGTCTCCCCCATCAGTGGAAACATCCTCTCTGCATCCACCTTGTCAAGCCCCCTCATAATCTTGTATGTTTCGATAAGATCACCTTTCATTCTTCTGAATGCCAATGAGTAGAGGCCCAACCTACTCAACCTTTCCTCATAAGTCAACCCCCTCATCCCCGGAATCAACCTAGTGAACCTTCTTTGAACTGCCTCCAACGCAAGTATATCCTTTCGTAAATATGGAAACCAAAACTGCACGCAGTATTCCAGGTGTGGCCTCATTAATACCTTACATATGCTGTAGCAAGACGTCCCTGCTTTTATACTCCATCACCTTTGCAATAAAGGCCAAGATACCATTGGCCTTCCTGATCACTTACTGTACCTGCATACTATCCTTTTGTGTTTCATGCACAAGTACCCCAGGTCCCGCTGTACTGCAGCACTTTGCAATCTTTCTCCATTTAAATAATTACTTGCTCTTTGATTTTTTTTCTGCCAAAGTGCATGACTTCACACTTTCCAACATTATACTCCATCTGCCAAGTTTTTGCCTACTCACTTAGCCTGTCTATGTCCTTTTGCAGATTTTTTGTGTCCTCACACACTGCTTTTTCTCCCATCTTTGTATCGTCAGCAAACTTGGCTACGTTACACCCAGTCCCTTCTTCCAAGTCGTTTATGTAGATTGTAAATAGTTGGGGTCCCAGCACTGATCCCTGTGGCACCCCACTAGCTAATGGCTGCCAACCAGAGAATGAACCATTTATCCCGACTCTCTGTTTTCTGTTAGTTAGCCAATCCTCTATCCATTCTAATATATTACCCCCAACCCCGTGAATATTTATCTTGTGCAGTAACCTTTTATGTGGCACCTTGTCAAATGCCTTCTGGAAGTCCAAATAGACCACATCCACTGGTTCCCCTTCATCCACCCTGTTCATTACATCCTCAAAGATCTCCAGCAAATTTGTCAAACATGACTTCCCCTTCATAAATCCATGCTGACTCTGCCTGACCGAATTTTGCTTTTCCAAATGTCCTGCTACTGCTTCTTTAATAATGGACTCCAAAATTTTCCCAACCACAGATGTTAGGCTAACTGGTCTACAGTTTCCTGCTTTTTTGTCTGCCTCCTTTTTTTAAATGGGGCGTTAGATTTGCAGCTTTCCAATCTGCTGGGATCTATATCCATATCTAACCCGTGCTGTACCTGCCCCAGAAGTGTTTGATGGGATAGTGGGGATAGACATATCTCAGCGTTTCGTGCATTAATGTATTGTGTAGACTCAAACCTTTGCGTGGGCTAAACGCACATAGTGAAATCGTAAGGCTGGTATTGGACCAAATTCGGGATGACTTCCCAGTCAAATATCCAACAGTCTCTCACGATGTCTGATGTGACTACCCTGGCACTGCATATAGCTAGCGTGTGGCCATGTGTCTCTACAGGCATCTAATACCTGTGTCTTCCCTGGTAGATACTCAAACTTAATCTGTATGTATCTCTGATAGGTCCGGAAATTGGTCCATATTCTGTTGATACCACATTGCGACACCCAATATTGTGAGTTCAGTTCCCTTACACCCGCGAAATGTTCGGCCTAATCCGAGGGGGGGTCTCTGCGCCCTCTCGCCAGAAAATGCCAATCAGATAGATTCCATCTCTTGTTGGCAATTCACGTCTCCCTGGATGTCGATTTCTCAGAAGGTGTTCTGTTCTGTGAGTCCAAAGTATTATCAGAGCCATGATCCTCCAGTCCTCCTGTAAATAGGAAAAGGGGTGGACGCCTTGGGCTTTTCACTACAAGTCAGTGTATCTTTTCAACTGGGACCAATGTTTCCATCGTCCAACGCCCTTAATATCTACACACGCGCATGTGTTGCTGCTTAGGAGTACCTCATATGAGCCGGACGACCGCAGGGCAAATCCTGTTCGGCCCGGTAAACCATTTACCATTACCTTTTCTCCTGTGGCTCATCAGGGGAAGGCAGCAGCAGCCAAGTCCATGGCACCAGGGGTGGCCCTGCTGCACAGGAGGGCAGGAAAAAGAGTGGGAGAGCTATAGTGATAGGGGATTCTATTGTAAGGGGAATAGATAGACGTTTCTGCAGCCGCAAACGAGACTCCAGGATGGTATGTTGCCTCCCTGGTGCAAGGGTCAAGGATGTCTCGGAGCATCTGCAACGCATTCTGGAGCTGTCGTGGTACATATAGGTACCAACGACCATAGGTAAAAAATGGAATGAGGTCCTACAAGCTGAATTTAGGGAGCTAGGAGTTAAATTAAAAAGTAGGACCTCAAAGGTAGTAATCTCAGGATTGCTACCAGTGCCACGTGCTAGTCAGAGTAGGAATTGCATGATAGCTCAGATGAATACGTGGCTTGAGGAATGGTGCAAGGGGGAGGGATTCAAATTCCTGGGACATTGAAACCGGTTCTGCGGGGGTGGGACCAGTGCAAACCGGACGGTCTGCACCTGGGCAGGACCAGAACCGATGTCCGAGGCAGAGTGTTTGCTAGTGCTGTTGGGGAGGGTTTAAAATGGCCGGGGGATGGGAATCTATGCAGGGAGGCAGAGGGAAATAAAAAGGGGACAGAAGCAAAAGGTAGGAAGGAGAAAAGTAAGAGTGGAGGGCAGAGAAATCAAGGGCAAAAATCAAAAAGAGCCACATTGCAACATAATTCTAAAAGGACAAAGAGTGTTAAAAAAACAAACCTGAAGGCTCTGAGTCTCAATGCGAGGAGCATTCGTACTAAGGTGGATGAATTGACTGCGCAGATAGCTGTTAATGGATATGATGTAATTGAATTACGGAGACATGGCTCCAGGGTAACCAAGGCTGGGAACTCAACATCCAGGGGTATTCGATATTCAGGAAGGACAGACAGGAAGGAAAAGGAGGTGGGATTGCGTTAGTGGTTAAAGAGGAGATTAACGCAATAGTAAGCAAGGACATTAGCGTGGATGATGTGGAATCTATAGGGGTAGAGCTGCGAAACACCAAAGGGCAGAAAACGTGAGTGGGAGTTGTGTACAGACCACCAAACAGTAGTAGTGAGGTTGGGGATGGCATCAACAGGAAATTAGCGAAGCGTTCAATAAGGGTACAGCAGTTACCATGGATGACTTTAATCTGCATATTGATTGGGCTAACCAAACTGGTAGCAATACTGTGGAGGAGGATTTCCTGGAGTGTATAAGGGATGGTTTTCTAGACCAATATGTCGAGGAACCAACTAGAGAGCAGACCATCCTAGACTGGGTCTTGTGTATTAATTAGAGGATTAATTAGCAACCTGGTCATGCGGGGGCCCTTGGGGAAGAGTGACCATAATATGGTATAATTCTTCATTAAGATGGAGAGTGACACAGTTAATTCAGAGACGAGGGTCCTGAATTTAAAGAAAGGAAACTTTAACGGTATGAGATGTAAATTGTCGAAGATAGACTGGAGAATGATACTTAAAGAGCTGACGGTGGATAGGCAATGGCAGACATTTAAATATCACATGGATGAACTCCAACAATTGTACATCCCTGTGTCGCATAAGAATAAAAAGAAAAGGTGGCTCAACTGTGGCTAACAAGGGAAATTAGTTCAATCTAAGGAAGAGGCATATGAATTGGACAGAAAAAGCAGCAAACCTGAGGACTGGGAGAAATTTAGAATTCAGTAGAGGAGGACAATGGGTTTAATTAGGAGGGGGAAAATAGAGTATGAGAGTAAGCTTGCAGGGAACATAAATACTGACTGCAAAAGCTTCTATAGATATGTGAAGAGAAAAAGATTAGTGAAGACTAATGTAGGTCCCTTGCAATCAGAATCAGGTGAATTCATAATGGGGAACAAGGAAATGGCAGACCAATTGAACAAATACTTTGGTTCTGTCTTCACTAAGGAAGACACGAATAACCTCCCTGAAAATACTAGGAGACCGAGGGTCTAGCGAGAAGGGGGAACTGAGGGAAATCCTTATTAGTCAGGAAATGGTGCTCGGAAAATTGAAGGGACTGAAGGCCGATAAATCCCCAGAGCCTGATAGTCTGCATCTCAGAGTACTTAAGGAAGTGGCCCTAGAAATAGTAGATGCATTGGTCATTTTCCAACATTCCATGGACTCTGTTTCAGTTCCTATGGATTCGAGGGTAGCTAATGTAACCCCACTTTTTAAAAAAGGAGGGAGAGAGAACACAGGGAATTATAGACCAGTTAGCCTGACATCGGTGGTGGGGAAAATGCTGGAATCAGTTATTAAAGATGTAATAGCAGCGCATTTGGAAAGCAGTGACAGGATCGGTCCAAGTCAGCATAGATTTATGAAAGCGAAATCATGCTTGACAAATCTAGAGTTTTTTGAGAATGAATGAATAAGGGAGAACCAGTGGATGACAGGTCCCACACAATTAAGGCACATGGTATTGGGGTTAATGTATTGACGTAGGTAGAGAACTGGTTGGCAGACAGGAAGCAAAGAGTGGGAATAAACAGATCATTTTCAGAATGGCAGGCAGTGACAAGTGGGGTGTCGCAGGGTTCAGTGCTGGGACCCCAGCTATTTACAATATACATTAATGATTTAGACAAACATAAGAACATAAGAATTAGGAACAGGAGTAGGCCATCTAACCCCTCGAGCCTGCTCCGCCATTCAATAAGATCATGGCTGATCTGGCCGTGGACTCAGCTCCATTTAACCGCCCGCTCCCCATAACCCTTAATTCCCTTATTTGTTATTGGTTAAGTACAAAGGAATTGAATGTAATATCCCCAAGTTTGCAGATGACACTAAACTGGGTGGCAGTGCGAGCTGCAAGGAGGATGCTAGAAGGCTAGAAGGCTTCAGGGGGACTTGGACAGATTAGGTGAATGGGCAAATGTATGGCAGATGCAATATAATGTGGATAAGTGTGAGGTTATCCACATTTGATGGCAAAAACAGGAAGGCAGATTATTATCTGAATGGTGACAGATTAGTAAAAGGGGAGGTGCAACGAGACCTGGGTGTCATGGTACATCAGTCATTGAAGGTAGGCATGCAGGTACAGCAGGCAGTAAAGAAAGCCAATGGCATGCTGGCCTTCATAGCGAGGGGATTTGAGTATAGGAGCAGGAAGGTCTTACTGCAGTTGTACAGGGCCTTGGTGAGACCACACCTATTGTGTGCCGTTTTGGTCTCCTATTCTGAGGAAGGACATTCTTGCTATTGAAGGAGTGCAGCGAAGGTTCATCAGACTGATTCCCAGGATGGAAGGACTGAATCGACTCGGCTTGTATTCACTGGAATTTAGAAGGATGAGAGGGGATCTCATAGAAACATATAAAATTCTGACAGGATTGGACAGGTTAGATGCAGGAAGAATGTTCCCGATGTTGGGGAAGTCCAGAACCAGGGATCACAGTCCAAGGATAAGGGGCAAGCCATTTAGGACCGAGATGAGGAGAAACTTCTTCACTCAGAGAATTGTGAACCTGTGGAATTCTCTACCACAGAAAGTTGTTGAGGCCATTTCTAGATATATTCAAAAGGGAGTTAGATGTGGCCCTTACAGCTAAAGGGATCAAGGGGTATGAAGAGAAAGCAAGAGTGGGGTATTGAAGTTGCATGATCAGCCATAATCATATTGAATGGTGGTGCAGGCTCAAAGGGCCGAATGGACTACTCCTGCACCTACTTTCTATGTTTCTATGTTTTACCTGCGGCATGTCTGCCGGTGATTCTAAATCCTCATCCTGGTCACTACCTGCCTGCTGTTCCTTGTCTTCCTGTCTCATGCCTTTTAACTGTTTGCTCAGTTCCATTACATATCTATGAATGCGGTCCCTTAATGGACCCAAGCCCACTCCCCCTGTAATTACTCCCTCAGGTAGTCTCATGAGTTCATATGGGGTTAGACCCGTTGTACGGGTTCTGAGTTGCTCTCAGCCTCATTAGTATGGCAGGTAACAGTTTGGACCGGGCCTGTCCAGTGTCTTGGATGGCCTTGGCCAAGGCTGTCTTTATAGTGTGGTTCATCTATTCCACCATCCCCGAACTCTGGGGGTGGTAAGGGATGTGAAATTTCCTAATGTGGTGCACAATAAGTTTGCTACCTTCCCTGTGAAGTGGGTTCCTTGATCAGAGTCAGTTTGAGTGGGTATTCCCCAGCGGGGAATTACCTCTTCTGCAAGAATTCTTGCTACCGTGGTCGCGGTGCAGTTTCGGTTGGCGAATGCTTCAACCCACCATGTATACAAATCTATTATTACGAGAGAGTATTTTCTTGCTCAAGAGTTTGGCAGTAGCCCAGTAAGATCAATTTGTATATTCTCCCACGGTCCCCGTGGACGTGGTTGATCAGCCGTTCTTACTTTGGCCTTCACCGAATTATGTTGGGTGCACGTAATACATTGCTGGCAATACTTACCAATGTCACGTCCAATTCTTGGCCACCACCAATCTCTGGAGGTAATTATTATCATGACGTTGCATCTGGTGTGGTTGATGCCGTGGTGCAATTCCATGAACATTTTCCTTATACCGTTCCGTCCTTTCTCCACACGGAGTTCGACCTGGGCACACCTCCCTTTTTTTCCCCATTCTGCTCTTTCTTTCTTACTAACGTCTGCATGTAATTTTTATATCCTCTTCCGTGGTCTGGCTGCATACTGGTTCTGCCTTGACTTCGGCAGATGTCGCCGCCTCGTGAGCAGCCTTAAGCCTTATCTGCAGCCTCGTTTCCTTTCTGAATATCGTCCATTGTGCGTTGGTGGACTTTTACCTTTAGTACTGCCGCCTTGGCGTGTTTGCTAGCAGCCTCTAGTAACAGCCTAATCCGGCCTTCATATTTGATGGCCTCACCACCCGACAAACCCTCGTCTTCCCCAGGCAACGCAACCATGTAGTCATGTACTACTCCGAAAGCATACCTGCTGTCGGTATGAATGTTCACTGATTTTCCCCTCTGCTAATATCAGGGCTTCGGTCACGGCGGTCAGCTCTGACACCTGTGCCGATAGTCCTCTGTCTCGTGCCCCTTGCACTTCAGACCCGAGCCTTTAACCTCTTTTTACACTTCCCTCAATTGTTTCGAAGCACCTTGGGATGCTTTACTACGTTAAAGGCGCAATATAAATAAAATTTATTATTACTTGCAGGTGTTGATCCACCACCGCCCATCCCGTTCTGGGATGGCCATTCACATACCTTCGAGACCCGTCCATGAGGTCTGGATTCTCGAGTGCGACCTCACCCAAATTTTCCGGGGAGTTCTCCCACATGAGCGCATCACACTTGTGGGGTTCCCCCAGGGCTAAAATTCCCTCTGCCGGGTTTTCTCCGATGTCTTGGATTATTTTTACTGGTTCATCATTGGGCAGTAGTACCGCTTCCCAATTTGCCCTTCATACATTTGAGGCAGCCTGGAGCTCTCCTCCCGTGTTTAGCATTTCCACCAAGGCAAGCTTGGTGCATAACACTATCTCTCCCGTCATGGCGACGGGTTCGCTGACCTTCACCGCCCAAATGGCACAGTCCAGTGCGGCTACGCACCGGGACCAACCTGCTGCCACCGGTGGCTGCTGGGTCGAATAGTAAGCTACGGGTCACATCCTGTCGCCGTCTACTTGTGTGACCCCAGCTCCATAAACCGCCCCCCCCTCCCCCCGATTTTCACAATAAACGTGGAAGGGGTGGTCCATATTTGGTAGTCCCAGGCTTATTACACTTTGCACTCGTATCCTGGTTTTCTGCAATTAAAACAATTTCTCCCAAATTTCTCGGGCATTTTGCCCTTACCAGTTGATGAATGTCAGGCTCATGCATATAATGTATGTTCGACAGTTCGCCCAATATTCTCCAAAATTCGGCATTGCCATGTGATGCCTTTAACACGGGCAGATTTTTCAATAAGCCTTGTTTTGTGAAAGGCTTATAGTTAAAGTTCTGTCCCTGCAAATTACTGTCGGGGTCCCGTCCTTGGGCGGACAGTGGCGCCATTAATACTTCTTCATAGTCATGCTCGGCACTGGCCGCGGACACATATGGAGGGGGTTTTCCCCATTGTCCTTAAACTCGTTGTTCTGTCGTCGTCGTCAGTCGGTCCGAACAGATATGGTCTCTGTTGTCTACTAGCTTCTCTTAAGTTGCTTAATTCTTCTAATTTTTAGTTCAGCCAGTTCTTAGAAATTGTCGTGCTATAATTATGCCAGGCATCATTGCCCTCTTTCGTTTTTCTTTTTCTCAACATTCTTTCTGAATTGGTGGCTCTTTAGAAGGATCCCATCCGTCCTTCATCATAGAAACATAGAAACATAGAAAATAGGTGCAGGAGTAGGCCATTCGGCCCTTCTAGCCTGCACCGCCATTCAATGAGTTCATGGCTGAACATTCAACTTCAGTACCCCATTCCTGCTTTCTCGCCATACCCCTTGATCCCCCGAGTGGTAAGGACCTCATCTAACTCCTTTTTGAATATATTTAGTGAATTGGCCTCAACAACTTTCTGTGGTAGAGAATTCCACAGGTTCACCACTCTCTGGGTGAAGAAGTTCCTCCGCATCTCGGTCCTAAATGGCTTACCCCTTATCCTTAGACTGTGACCTCTGGTTCTGGACTTCCCCAACATTGGGAACATTCTTCCTGCATCTAACCTGTCTATCATTTTATCTATAAGTCCCTGGCGGTCATCAGCATAAAACCTCATGAGCGACACTTCTAGTCCCCAGTCTATTTTACCTTCGTCGACCATACCCTGGTCTGAACTGATACTTGATAATTTAGCCTCCTCTTTAGACAACTATCAGACACTCGGGTATTTCCAAGACCCTGATCAACTTTGTCCGTGACTGTGTGATACAGTTATATCTTCTGCACTTCTACAATTATGACTTAATTACTTCCAACTTGCCGGCATATATCGCTACCGCAATTTTCCTGATAATTACTTTAATCTAAATTACTCAATTACATATAATACGACCAGGGAATCCGGACTTCTTCCAAAGTCCGGATTCCCTGGTCGACCAACACGTCCCATAGAAACATAGAAACATAGAAAATAGGTGCAGGAGCAGACCATTCGGCCCTTCGAACCTGCATCGCCATTCAATATGATCATAGCTGATCATTCAACCTCAGTACCCCACCCCAGCCTTCTCTCCATACCCCCTGATCCCTTTAGCCATAAGGGCCACATCTAACCCCCTTTTGAAAATGTCCAACGAACTGGACTCAACAACTTTCTGTGGCAGAGAATTCCACAGGTTCACAACTCTCTGGGTGAAAAATTTTCTCCTCATCTCGGTCTATATGGCTTACCCCTTATCCTTAGACTGTGTCTCCTGGTTCTGGACTTCCCCAACATCGGGAACATTCTTCCTGCATCTAACATGTCCAGTCCCGTCAGAATTTTATACATTTCTATGAGATCCCCTCTCATTCTTCTAAATTCCAGTGAGTATAAGCCTAGCCGATCCAGTCTTTCCTTATATCAGTCCAGCCATCCCGGGACTGAGTCTGGTGAACTTTCGCTGCACTCCCTCAATAGCAAGCACGTCCTTCCTCAGATTAGGAGACCAAAACTGCACACAATACTCAAGGTGTGGTCTCAGCAAGGTCCTGTACAACTGCAGCAATATCTATCTCCTGTTATACTCAAATCCCCTCGCTATGAAGGCCAGCATGCCATTTGCTTTCTTAACTGCCTGCTGTACCTGCATGCCTACCTTCAGTGACTGATATACCATGATACCCAGGTCTCGTTGCACCTCCCCTTTTACTAATCTGTCACCATTCAGCTAATCTGCCTTCCTGTTTTTGCCACCAAAGTGGATAACCTCACATTTATCCACATTATACTGCATCTGCCATGCATTTGCCCATTCACCTAACCTGTCCAAGTCTCCCTGCAGCCTCTTCGCATCCTCCTCACAGCTCACACTGCCACCCAGCATAGTGTCATCTGCAAACTTGGAGATATTACATTCAATTCCTTCGTCTAAATCATTAATGTATATTTTAAATAGCTGGGGTCCCAGCACTGAACCCTGCGGCACCCCACTAGTCACTGTCTGCCATTCTGAAAAGGACCCGTTTATTCCCACTCTTTGCTTCCTGTCTGCCAACCAGTTCTCTATCCACGTCAATACATTACCCCCAATACCATGTGCCTTAATTTTGCACACTAATCTCTTGTGTGGGACCTTGTCAAAAGCCTTTTGAAAGTCCAAATACATCACATCTACTGGTTCTCCGTTATCCACTCTACTAGTTACATCCTCAAAAAACTAGAAGATTTGTCAAGCATGATTTCCCTTTCATAAATCCATGCTGACTTGGACCGATCCTGTCACTGCTTTCCAAATGCGCTGCTATTACATCTTTAATAATTGACTCCAGCATTTTCCCCATCACTGATGTCAGACTAACCAGTCTATAATTCCCTGTTTTCTCTCTCTCTCCTTTTTTAAAAAGTGGGGTTACATTAGCTACCCTCCAATCCATAGGAACCGATCCAGAGTCCATAGAATGTTGGAAAATGACCACCAATGCATCTACTATTTCTTGGGCCACTTCCTTAAGTATTCTGGGATGGAGACTATCAGGCCCTGGGGATTTATTGGCCTTCAGTCCCTTCAATTTCTCTAATACCATTTCCTGACTAATAAGGTTCCCCCTTCTCGCTAGACCCTCAGTCCCCTAGTATTTTCGGGGAGGTTATTCATGTCTTCCTTAGTGAAGACAGAACCAAAGTATTTGTTCAATTGGTCTGCCATTTCCTTGTTCCCCATTATGAATTCACCTGATTTTGACTGCAAGGGGCCTACATTAGTCTTCACTAATCTTTTTCTCTTCACATATCTATAGAAGCTTTTGCAGTCTGTTTTTATGTTCCCAGCAAGCTTCCTCTCGTGCTCTATTTTCTCCCTCCTAATTAAACCCATTGTCCTCCTCTGCTGAATTCTCAATTTCTCCCAGACCTCAGGTTTGCTGCTTTTTCTGGCCAATTTATATGCCTCTTCCTTGGATTTAACACTTTCCCTAATTTCCCTTGTTAGCCACGGTTGAGCCACCTTCCCTTTTTTATTTTTACGCCACAGAAATGTGCAATTGTTGTAGTTCATCCATGTGATCTTTAAATGTCTGCCATTACCTATCCCCCATCAACCCTTTAAGTATGATTCGCCAGTCTATCCTAGCCAATTCACGTCTCATACCGTTGAAGTTTCCTGTCTTTAAGTTCAGGACCCTAGTCTCTGAATTAACTGTGTCACTCTCCATCTTATTGAAGAATTTTACCATATTATGGTCACTCTTCCCCAAGGGACGTCGCACAACCAGATTGCTAATTAATCCCCTCTCGTTACACAAGACCCAGTCTAGGATGGCCTGCTCTCTAGTTGGTTCCTCAACATATTGGTCTAGAAAACCATCTCTTATACACTCCAGGAAATCCTCCTCCACAGTATTGCTGCCAGTTTGGTTAGCCCAATCAATACGTAGATTAAAGTCACCCATGATAACTGCTTTTGCACGCGTCCCTAATTTCCTGTTTGATGCCATCCCCAACCTCGCTACTACTGTTTGGTGGTCTGTACACAACTCCCACTAATGTTTTCTGCCCTTTGGTGTTTCGCAGCTCTACCCATACAGATTCCAAATCATCCACGCTGATGTCCTTCCTTACTATTGCATTAATCTCCTCTTTAACCAGTAACCCTTCCATACCTCCTTTTCCTTCCTGTCTCTCCTTCCTGAATATTGAATACCCCTGGATGTTGAGTTCCCAGCCTTGGTCACCCTGGAGCCATGTCTCCGTAATCTCAATTACATCATATCCATTAACAGCTCTCTGCGCAGTCAATTCATCCACGTTATTACAAATGCTCCTCGCATTGCGACTCAGAGCCTTCAGGCTTGTTTTTTTAACACTCTTTCTCTTTTTAGAATTCTGTTGTAATGTGGCCCTTTTTGATTTTTGCCCTTGATTTCTCTGATCTCCACTCTTGTTTTTCTTCTTCCTACCTTTTGCTTCTGCCCCCTTTTTACTTCCCTCTGCCTCCCTACATTGATTCCCATCCCCCGGTCTGTGGTTGAATAGCTTTCCTTTGTCTTTCGATGGCCTGAAACCCCGGCCACTGTCTTAATGTCTCACTGATGGGTTCCCATTCCATGACAAAAGGCGCCCATCAACCATGATGTTCCTGCTTTCAACCATTCTCATTCCCACCCAGCTGATGTGTATTCCTTTGAGACATGTTTGGACCTGTCCCTCTTCAGGTGTCTGCTCTTCTGCAGTAACAGAAAATATGTCCAAGCAAAGTCCAAAAGGTTCAAAAAGTGTTTTCGCCGAATCCTTCTGGGATATCAAACGTCCACTGGTGAAAATATGCCGTGGTTCAACCAACCCTTGTTTTACTTTACTTTTAAAACACCCCGAATACATCCCTTAAAATGCAACACGAAACACATTCGTACAACGTATTTACAGAGGAAAACATTCATGTTCAACTTTTAAACAAGGTCTCTCACCGACTTTGGAGCGCCCTTGCTTTTTACAAGAGTCTGCGGGCAAATCCGGACCCACGGAGAAACTCCTACGTTCAAACCAAGGTCCTGCCAGGATGGGGAATTTATCACTTTAATTTCCTCCCCTGTGTCTGTTCCAATGTAAAATACTATTGACGAGGGATGTACCCGCGCTAAACGCTGTAGCGACATCATTGAACACCCCTCGCCTCTGCCTCCCCAGACCAACATTATCGTACACTCCCGTGTCATACAACTTTTCCCCGACTCATATCCCTGTAACTGAGTTCGAAGAACTGGCGGAACATTTCTTTAATGAGCGCCTCATACAGCTGCTCAGTTTCTTTAGGACACCACTTGGGCAGATGTACCCCTGTTCAGTTTAAAATGACTGACGCGACCATGGAATGCACCCCCTGAAATAAAACCTTCCCGGTCGACACTAAAACGAAACCATTCCCTGGGCCTGGTGTGGTGGCGGGACACCTCACTTCTGTCGCCACCGGTGGGGCTGTGGCCAGGGGCTTCCTCTCCTGTGTGACAAGTATAGAAGGAGCTTTTCTCTGTATCTAACCCAAGCTATATCTGCCTGGGAGTGTTTGACAGTATAATGAAGAGGGAGCTTTACTCTGTATCCTGGGAGTGTTTGATGGGACAGTGCAGATGGAGCTTTACTCTGTATCCTGGGAGTGTTTGATGGGACAGTGCAGAGGGAGCTTTAATCTGTTTCTAACCTGTGCTGTACCTGCCCTGGGTGTGTTTGATGGCACAGTGTAGAACGAGTTTTACTCTGTATCTAACTGTCTTGTATCAGTCCTGCAAGTCTTTCATGGGACCATGATTTGGGAGCTTTACTCTATATCTAACACGTATCGATCCTGCCCTGTGAGTGTTTCATGGGACAGTATAGAGGCAGCTTTACTCTGTATCTCACCTTGTGCTGTACCTGCCCTGGGAGTGTTTGATGGGACAGTGTAGAGGGAGCTTTACTGTGTATCTAACCTGTGCTGTACCTGCCCTGGGTGTGTTTGAGGGGACGGTGTTGAGGGAGATTTACTCTCTATCTAAAGAAACATATGGTTATCAGATCAATGTATTTGCTTTCTTGTCCCAAAACGGTTTCACTTGATAACTGTGTCATATCTCCCAATCTCAGTTCACTGCAGTATTTCTTTCAGGAACTGAAAATGTCAACACATTTTGGAAACATGCTGACAATGACGTTTTAATCTGCTCATGAATTGTATACTTTGCTTCTGTTATTGTGAAAACGCTAAGCTCCCATTATGTTGCATACGGCAGTGATTCTCAAACTGGGGTCCGCAGTGCGGAGACATTCCATGGGTTAACATGGAGTTAAAATTGACCAATTATTTGTTGGAGAAGATCTCTGAAAAATTTGCAGACTCTCTCTTTCTCTCTCTTTCTCAGCGACACTCTGCCTCCGTTCTTCTCAGCGCTTAAAAAAAAACACTCTACATAAATTTTACCTTGCATTTATGGCATCAGCATGGAACTCTGGATCCAACTCTTGTGTTGCTGCCTTTCTCATATTCGGCCATAATTTTCCAATCCTGCAGAAGTAGGATAAGGAGTAGGCCATCCTCATTTTTGGACGACACTGAGCCTCGGATAAAAGATGGATTTTTTTTCTTTGCTTGCTAAACAGGGCTGAAATGTTCAATCACTCGGCAGATTATAAACTTTATATTGTCCTCTGTACTTCAGGGGAGTTTTAAGGTGTTGTGAAACAACCTTCTTCTGAGTGATATATAGAGTAAAGCTCACTCGACACTGTCCCATCAAACACTCACAGGACAGATAGAACATGGATTAGATACAGAGTAAATCTCCCTCTACACTGTCCCATGAAACACTCCCAGAGCAGGTACAGCACGATTTAGATATAGAGTAATTATCATAGAAACATAGAAAATAGGTGCAGGAGTAGGCCATTCGGCCCTTCGAGCCTGCACCACCATTCAATAAGATCATGGCTGATCATTCACCTCAATACCCCTTTCCTGCTTTCTCTCTATACCCCTTGATCCCTTTAGCCGTAAGGGCCATATCTAACTCCCCCTTGGATATATCCAATGAACTGGCATCAACAACTCTCTGCGATAGGGAATTCCACAGGTTAACAACTCTCTGAGTGAAGAAGTTTCTCCTCATCTCAGTCCTAAATGGCTTACCCCTTATCCTTAGACTGTGTCCCCTGGTTCTGGACTTCCCCAACATCGGGAATATTCTTCCTGCATCGAACCTGTTCAGTCCCGTCAGAATTTTATATGTTTCTATGAGATCCCCTCTCATCCTTTTACACTCCAGTGAATACAGGCTCAGTCAATCCAGTCTCTCCTCATATGTCAATCCTGCCATCCTGGGAATCAGTCTGGTGAATCTTCGCTGCACTCCCTCAATAGCAAGAACGTCCTTCCTCAGATTAGGAAACCAAAACTGAACACAATATTCCAGATGAGGCCTCACCAAGGCCCTGTACAACTGCAGTAAGACCTCCCTGCTCCTATACATAAATCCCCTAGCTATGAAGGCCAACATACCATTTGCCTTCTTCACCGCCTGCTGTACCTGCATGCCACCTTTCAATGACTGATGTACCATGACACCCAGGTCTCGTTGCACCTCTCCTTTTCCTAATCTGCTACCATTCAGATAATTCTGCCTTCGTGTTTTTCCTCACATTTATCCACATTACACTGCATCTGCCATGCATTTGCCCACTGACCTAACCTGTCAGCCTCTTAGCGTCCTCCTCACAGCTAACACCGCCATCCAGCTTAGTATCATCTGCAAACTTGGAGATATTACACTCAATTCCTTCGTCTAAATCATTAATGTATATTGTAAATAGCTGGGGTCCCAGCACTGAGCTCTGCAGCATCCCACTAGTCACTGCCTGCCATTCTGAAAAGGACCCGTTTATCCCGACACTTTGCTTCCTTTCTGCCAACCAGTTCTCTATCCACGTCAGTACATTAACCACAATACCATGTGCTTTAATTTTGCACATCAATCTCTTGTGTGGGACCTTGTCAAAAGCCTTTTGAAAGTCCAAATTCACCACATCCACTGGTTCTCCCTTGTCCACTAGTTACATCCTCAAAAAATTCTAGAAGATTTGTCAAGCATGATTTCTCTTTCATAAATCCATGCTGACTTGGACCGATCCTGTCACTGCTTTCCAAATGCGCTGCTATTTCATCTTTAATAATTGAATCCAACATTTTCCTCACTACTGATGTCAGGCTAACCGGTCTATAATTCTCCGTTTTCTCTCACTCCTTTTTAAAAAAGTGGTGTTACGTTAGCTACCCTCCAGTCCATAGGAACTGATCCAGAGTTGATAGACTGCTGGAAAATGATCACCAATGCATCCACTATTTCTAGGTCCACTTCCTTAAGTACTCTGGGATGCAGACTATCAGGCCCCGGGAATTTATCGGCCTTCAATCCCATCAATTTCCCTCACACAATTTCCCGCCTAATAAGGATTTCCTTTAGTTCCTCCTTCTCACTGGACACTCGGTCCCCTAGTATTTCTAGAAAGTTTTTTTTGTCCTCCTTCGTGAAGACAAAACCAAAGTATTTGTTCAACTGGTCTGCCATTTCTTTGTTCCCCATTATAAATTCATCTGAATCTGACTGCAATGGACCTACGTTTGTCTTCACTAATCTTTTTCTCTTCACATATCTATAGAAGCTTTTGCATTCATTTTTTATGTTCCCTGCAAGCTTCCTCTCATACTTTCTTTTCCCCCTATCAATTAAACCCTTCGTCCTCCTCTGCTGAATTCTAAATTTCTCCCAGTTCTCAGGTTTGCTGCTTTTCCTGGCCAATTTTATATGCCTCTTCCTTGGATTTAACACTATCCTTAAATTCCCTTGTTAGCCACAGTTAAGCCACCTTCCCTGTTTTGTTTTTAATCCAGACAGGCATGTACAATTGTTGAAGTGCATCCATGTGATCTTTAAATGTTTGCCATTGCCTACCCACCGTCAACCCTTTAAGTATCACTCGCCAGTCTATTCGAGCCCATTCACTTTGAGAAGTGAGAGATGGTATGAGTACCATTGAAGTTAGCTTTCCTTAAGTTCAGGACCCTAGTCTCTGAATTAACTGTGTCACTCTTAATAATCTTAATAAAGAATTTTACCATATTATGGTCACTCTTCCCCAAGGGGCCTCGCACAACAAGATTGCTCATTCGTCCCTTTCTCATTAAACATCACCCAGTCTAGGATGGCTAGCCCTCTAGTTGGTTCTTAGACCTATTGGCCTAGAAAACCATCCCTAATACACTCCAGGAAATCCTCCTCCAGCGTACTGCTACCAGTTTGGTTAGCCCAATCTATATGTAGATTAAAGTCGCCCATGAAAACTGCTGTACCTTTATTGCACGCATCCCTAATTTCTTGTTTGATGCTGTCCCAACCTCACTACTACTGTTTGGTGGTCTGTACACAACTCCCACCAGCAGCTCCACCCGTACAGTTTCCACATCATCCAAGCTAATGTCCTTCCTCATTATTGTGTTAATTTCCTCTTTCACCAGCAACGCTACCCCACCTCCTTTTCCTTTCTGCCTAATCTTCCTGAATGTTGAATACCCCTGGATGTTGAGTTCCCAGCCTTGGTCACCCTGGAGACATGTCTCCGTGATGCCAATTATATCGTATTCGTTAATTGCTGCCTGTGCAGTTAATTTGTCCACCTTAATACGAATATCCCTCGCATTGAGGCACAGAGCTTGTCTTTTCAACACACTTTGCTCCTTTACAATTGTGCTGTAATGTGGCCCTTTTTGAATTTTGCCTTGGGTTTCTCTGCCCTCCACTTTTACTTTTCTTCTTTCTATCTTTTGCTTCTGCCCCCATTCTACTTCCCTGTCTCCCTGCATAGGTTCCCATCCCCTTGCCATATTAGTTTAACCTCTCCCCAACAGCACGAGCTAACATTCCCCCTCGGACACTAGTTCCGGTCCTGCCCAGGTGCAGACCATCCAGTTTGTACTGGTCCCATCTCCTCCAGAACCGGTTCCAATGTCCCCTGCACCACTCCTCAAGCCACGTATTCATCTGAGCTATACTGCAATTCCTACTCTGACTAGCATCCTGAGATTACCACCTTTTTGAGGCCCTACTTTTTAATTTAACTCCTAGCTCCCTAAATTCAGCTTGTAGGACCTCATCCTATTTTTTACCTGCATTGTTGGTACCTATATGCACCACGACAACTGGCTGTTCACTCTCCTCCTCCAAAATGTCCTGCAGCTGCTCCGAGACATCCCAGGGGACCCTTGCACCTGGAGTCTCGATTGCGGCCACAGAAATGTCTATCTATTCCCCTTACAATAGAATCCCCTACCACTATAGCTCTCCCACTCTTTTTCCTGCCCTCCTGTGCAGCAGAGCCACCCACAGTGCCATGAACTTGGCTGCTGCTGCCCTCCCCTGATGAGTCATCCCTCCCAACAGTATCCAAGGTGGTATATCTGTTTTGGAGAGGAATAACCGCATGGGACCCCTACACTACCTTCCTTCCACTGCTCTCCCTGCTGGTCACCCATTCCCTATCTGTCTGTGTAACCGTTACCTGCTGTATGACCATCTCACTAAACGTGCTATTCACGGCGTCCTCAGAATTGTGGATGCTCCAGAGTGAATCCACCCGCAGCTCCAGTGCCGCAATGCGGTCTGTCAGGAGTTGCAGCAGGATACACTTCCCGCACACGTAGTCGTCAGGGACACTGGAAGCGTCTGATTTCCCACATTGCACAGGAGGAGCATGACACTGGTCCGAGCTCTCCTGACACGACTTAGTCCCTAAATTAACTTAATTGGGCAACAACAATGGTTACCGACTGATAAAGGAAAAGAAAAAGAATAACTGCTCACCAAACACCAGCTAATCACTTACCCCTTTGGCTGTGACGTCACTCTTCAATTTCTTTCTACTTCTTTTTTGCCGCCTTTCCTGGCTGCAGCTGCACCAGCTAGCCTCCTCGACTGCCGTGCCGCCTCCTCGACATCCCGCTTTCTGTTCCCCACCTGTTGAACCTTTTATAGGCCTCCTCGACTGCCGCGCCACCTCTTCTGTCTTAAGTCCACTCAATGTCCCAGCTTCCACAGCACTCTAAGGCAGCGAATTCCACAGATTTACAACCCTCAGAGAAGAAATTCCTCCTCATCTCGGTTTTAAATGGGCGGCCCCTTATTCTAAGATTATGCCCCCTAGTTCTACTCTCCCCTATCAGTGGAAACCTCCTCTCTGCACCCACTTTGTCAAGCCCCCTAATAATCTTATACGTTTCGATAACCTCACCTTTCATTCTTCTGTATTCCAATGAATAGAGGCCCAACCTTGTCAACCTTTCTTCATATAAGGCAACTCCCTTATCTCCGGAATCAACCGAGTGAACCTTCTCTCAACAGCCTCCAAAGCAAGTCTATCCTTTCTTAAATATGGAAATATTAGAGTTGTGGAATTCTCTGCCACAGAAAATTGATGAGTCCACTTCGTTGGACATATTCAAAAGGGAGTTAGATGTGGCTCTTATGGCTAAAGGGATCAGGGAGTATGGAGAGAAGGCTGGGGTGGGGTTGACTGATCAGCCAAGATCATATTGAATGGCGGTGCAGGCTCGAAGGGCCGAATGGCCTGCTCCTGCACCTATTTTCTATGTTTCTATGAAACCAAAAGTATATACAGTATTCCAGATATGGCCTCACCGATACCCTGTATAACTGTAGCAAGATTTCCTTGCTTTTATACTCCATCCCCTTTGCAATAAAGGCCAAGATTCCATTGGCCTTCCTGATCACTTGCTGTACCTGCATATTAACCTTTTCTGTTTCATGCACAGGAACCCCCCAGGTCCCGCTGTACTGCAGTACTTTGCAAAGAGGGAACTTTACTCTGTATCTAACCCCAGCTGTACCTGTCCTGGGAATGTTTGATGGGACAGTGTAGAGGGAGCTTTACTCTGTATCTAATCTGTCTTGTACCTGTCCTGCGAGTGTTTGATGGGACAGTGTAGAGGCAGCCTTACTTTGTATCTAATCCGTGCTGTACCTGCACCGGGAGTGTTTGATGGGACAGTGTCGAGGGAGCTTTACTCTGTATCTAACCCATGCTGTACCTGGCCTCTATGAAATATGTATTCTATGCCAAGAATCTGAAGGGAATTGACAGGGTAGATGCTGAGAGGCTGTTTCCCCTGGCTGGGGTGTCTAGAACAAGAGGTATCCCTCAGGATAAGGAGTAGGCCATTTAAGGGGGTATGGAGAGAAGGTAGGAGTGGGGTACTGAAGTTGCATGATCAGTCATGATCATATTGAATGGTGGTGCAGACTCGAAGGGCCGAATGGCCTGCTCTTGCACCTATTTTCTATGTTTCTATGTTAAAAGGAGGAATTTCTTCACTCAGAGGGTTGTGAATCTTTGGCTTTCTCTGGCCAAGGGGGCTGTGGATACTGAGTCTCTGAATATATTCAAGGCTGAGATAGAGAGAGTTTTGGAGTCTAGGAGAATCAAGAGATATGAAGATTGGGCAGGAAAGTGGACTTGAGGTCGATAATCAGCCATGATCGTATTGAATGGCGGAGCAGGCTCGAAAGGACACAGGGCCTATTCCTCCTATTTCTTATTTTATGTTCTGGTCAGGTGGGCAGAACAGTGGCAAATGGAATTCAATCCAGAGAAGTGTGAGGTAATGTATTGGGGTGGTCTAACAAGGCAAGGGAATACACATTAAATGTTGTGACACTGAAAAGTGTAGAGGACCAAAGGGATCTTGGAGTGGAGGTCCACAGATCCCTGAAGGTAGCAGGCCAGGTAGATAAGGTGGTTAAGAAAGCATATGGAATACTTGCCTTTATTAGCTGAGGCATGGAATACAAGAGCAAGGAGGATATGCTTCAACTGTATAAAACACTGGTGAGGCCACAGCTAGAGTACTGTGTGCAGTTCTGGTCATCGCATTACCGGAAAGATGTGATTGCACTGGAAATGGTGAAGAGGAGATTTACAAGAATGTTGCCTGGACTGGAGAATTTTGGCTATGAGGAAAGATTGGAGACACTGGGTCTGTTTACTTTGGAACAGCGGTGGCTGAGGGGAGACCTGATTGAGGTGTATAAAATTATGAGGGATAAAGTGGTTAGGAAAGTCCTGTTTCCCTTGGCAGAGGGGTCAACAACCAGGAGGCATAGATTTAAAGTAATTGAGGGGCCGCTTGGAGGAGATATGAGGGGAAATCTCTTCACACAGGTGGGGGTCTGGAACTCACTGCATGAAAGTGTGGTAGGGGCCGAAACCCTCACCACATTTAAAAAATATTTGGATGTGCATTTGAAGTGCCGTAACCTACAGGGCTACGGACCAAGAGCTGGAAAGTGGGATTGGGTTTGGTTGGCCCGCGCGGATATGATGGGCCAAAATGGCCTCCTTCCGTGTTGTAAATTTCTATGATTCTCTCCCTTAGCTGGGCCTTGCGATCTGCTACGACCTTCGTTTTCCGGAAATTTCTCTCACGCTGGCTCAGGATGGAGCTGAAATCCTGACATTCCCATCGGCATTCACCATGACAACAGGAATGGCCCATTGGGAGGTAAATGTAATCGTGATTTCAGTGTGTGTGAGCACGGGTGTGAAGGAACACTCCTTTTATAGTGATTTCAGTCTGTGTGTGAGAGCCTGGGTGTGAAGGAATGCTCCTTTTAATCGTGATTTGAGTGTATGTGTGTGCTCGGGTGTGAAGGAACGCTCCTTTAATAGTGATTTCAGTGTGTGTGAGCCGTGTGTGAAGGAACGGTCCATTAATAGTGATTTCAGTGTCTGTGTAAGCCTGGATGTAAAGGAATGCTCCTTTCATAGAATCATAGAATCAGGGCTAGACTTTCCACTTAGATCGCTAAGCCCAAAAAATGGGCGATGTTCCAACCTTAGCGATGTTTCAGCTCTCAGGATCGCTGGAAGATCGCACATTTTGTGGATCGCAACTTTCGGCCCCAGCGATGTGGAAGGCAAGGTGTCCCTAGCAACGGCCTTTCTACGCATGTGTCTTTTTTGCAAAGAATGTTTCCCGTGATTCGGGAGGTCAGGAGTCATCCAAGCATGCACAGAAGGCAAAGGGAGGGCCTGAGGGAGAGGCCGAGGCAGACCGAGAGAGAGAGAGAGAGGCAGACCGAGAGAGAGAGAGAGAAAGAGAGGCAGACCGAGAGAGAGAGAGAGAGGCAGACCGAGAGAGAGAGAGAGGCAGACCGAGAGACCGAGAGACAGAGACCGAGAGCGAGAGAGAGGCAGACCGAGAGACAGAGACCGAGAGAGAGAGAGAGAGGCAGACCGAGAGACAGAGACAGAGACAGAGACAGAGAGACAGAGACAGAGACAGAGAGACAGAGACAGAGAGACAGAGACAGAGACAGAGACAGAGAGAGAGAGAGAGAGGCCGAGAGAGAGAGAGAGAGAGGCCGAGAGAGAGAGAGAGAGAGGCCGAGAGAGAGAGAGAGGCCGAGAGAGAGAGAGAGAGAGAGGCCGAGAGAGAGAGAGAGAGAGGCCGAGAGAGAGACAGACAGACAGAGAGAGAGAGAGCGACAGAGAGGGAGAGAGAGACAGAATAAACTTATTCTTATTGGGCAGGATTTTTAACATAATGTGTTTTAAAATTTTATTTTTATATGTTTTAAAACTCTTACGCTGGTTAAAGTAGGCTATGCACCTGCTTTTACCAGGCGCATGAGTTTTAAGGACATTCGCTGGACAAGAGATGGGTAAATTGTGCAATCTTGCCCATGCGAATGTCCTTGCTGCCAAGATGCATTGGATCTGTTAAGCCAGAACTTGACAGATCGGAAAAGCTGGTTTTTGCGATGCCTTCCCGGATCCATACACATTCCTTACGGACCCGGGGAGGCCAGAATTTCAGGCCCGATATCTTCCTGCAGTCCGCAGCTTTCTTCTTCATTGTCAACCACACAGCCTATTTTAGTATCACCTGCAAATTTCTTAATCATACCCCCTATATTCAAGTCTAAATCATTGATGTATACCACAAAAAGCAAGGGACCCAGTACTGAACCCTGCGGAACCCCACTGGAACATCCTTCCAGTCACAAACACACCTATCAACCATTAACCTTTGCTTCCTGCCTCTGAGCCAATTTTGGATCCAACTTGCCACTTTGCCCTGGATCCCATGGGCTTTTACTTTCATGACCAGTCTGTCATCAAAAACTTATCTAAAACCCATATACACCACATCATACGCACTGCCCTCATCAACCCTGCTGGTTTACCTCCTCGAAAAATTCAATCAAGTTAGTCAGACACGACCTTCCCTTAAAAAATCCGTGCTGACTGTCCCTTATTAGTCCGTATCTTTCTAAATGAAGATTTTTTCCACTAATTTCCCCCACCACTGAGGTTAGACTGCCAGGCCTGTAAATACGCAATCTCATTGTGCGAGGCCCCTTGGGGAAGAGTGACCATAATATGGTGGAATTCTGCATTAGGATGGAGAATGAAACAGTAAATTCAGAGACCATGGTCCAGAACTTAAAGAAGGGTAACTTTGAAGGTATGAGGCGTGAATTGGCTAGGATAGATTGGCGAATGATACTTAGGGGGTTGACTGTGGATGGGCAATGGCAGACATTTAGAGACCGCATGGATGAATTACAACAATTGTACATTCCTGTCTGGCGTAAAAATAAAAAAGGGAAGGTGGCTCAACCGTGGCTATCTAGGGAAATCAGGGATAGTATTAAAGCCAAGGAAGTGGCATACAAATTGGCCAGAAATAGCAGCGAACCTGGGGACTGGGAGAAATTTAGAACTCAGCAGAGGAGGACAAAGGGTTTGATTAGGGCAGGGAAAATGGAGTACGAGAAGAAGCTTGCAGGGAACATTAAGGTGGATTGCAAAAGTTTCTATAGGTATGTAAAGAGAAAAAGGTTAGTAAAGACAAACGTAGGTCCCCTGCAGTCAGAATCAGGGGAAGTCATAACGGGGAACAAAGAAATGGCAGACCAATTGAACAAGTACTTTGGTTCGGTATTCACTAAGGAGGATACAAACAACCTTCCGGATATAAAAGGGGTCAGAGGGTCTAGTAAGGAGGGGGAACTGAGGGAAATCTTTATTAGTCGGGAAATTGTGTTGGGGAAATTGATGGGATTGAAGGCCGATAAATCCCCAGGGCCTGATGGACTGCATCCCAGAGTACTTAAGGAGGTGGCCTTGGAAATAGCGGATGCATTGACAGTCATTTTCCAACATTCCATTGACTCTGGATCAGTTCCTATGGAGTGGAGGGTAGCCAATGTAACCCCACTTTTTAAAAAAGGAGGGAGAGAGAAAACAGGGAATTATAGACCGGTCAGCCTGACCTCAGTAGTGGGTAAAATGATGGAATCAATTATTAAGGATGTCATAGCAGTGCATCTGGAAAATGGTGACATGATAGGTCCAAGTCAGCATGGATTTGTGAAAGGGAAATCATGCTTGACAAATCTTCTGGAATTTTTTGAGGATGTTTCCAGTAAAGTGGACAAAGGAGAACCAGTTAATGTGGTATATTTGGACTTTCAGAAGGCTTTCGACAAGGTCCCACACAAGAGATTAATGTGCAAAGTTAAAGCACATGGGATTGGGGGTAGTGTGCTGACGTGGATTGAGAACTGGTTGTCAGACAGGAAGCAAAGAGTAGGAGTAAACGGGTACTTTTCAGAATGGCAGGCAGTGACTAGTGGGGTGCCGCAAGGTTCTGTGCTGGGGCCCCAGCTGTTTACATTGTACATTAATGATTTAGACGAGGGGATTAAATGCAGTATCTCCAAATTTGCGGATGACACTAAGTTGGGTGGCAGTGTGAGCTGCGAGGAGGATGCTATTAGGCTGCAGAGTGACTTGGATAGGTTAGGTGACTGGGCAAATGCATGGCAGATGAAGTATAATGTGGATAAATGTGAGGTTATCCACTTTGGTGGTAAAAACAGAGAGACAGACTATTATCTGAATGGTGACAGATTAGGAAAAGGGAAGGTGCAACGAGACCTGGGTGTCATGGTACATCAGTCATTGAAGGTTAGCATGCAGGTACAGCAGGCGGTTAAGAAAGCAAATGGCATGTTGGCCTTCATAGCGAGGGGATTTGAGTACAGGGGCAGGGAGGTGTTGCTACAGTTGTACAGGGCCTTGGTGAGGCCACACCTGGAGTATTGTGTACAGTTTTGGTCTCCTAACTTGAGGAAGGACATTCTTGCTATTGAGGGAGTGCAGCGAAGATTCACCAGACTGATTCCCGGGATGGCGGGACTGATCTATCAAGAAAGACTGGATCAACTGGGCTTGTATTCACTGGAGTTCAGAAGAATGAGAGGGGAGTTCATAGAAACGTTTAAAATTCTGACGGGTTTAGACAGGTTAGATGCAGAAAGAATGTTCCCAATGTTGGGGAAGTCCAGAACCAGGGGTCACAGTCTGAGGATAAGGGGTAAGCCATTTAGGACCGAGATGAGGAGAAACTTCTTCACCCAGAGAGTGGTGAACCTGTGGAATTCTCTACCACAGAAAGTAGTTGAGGCCAATTCACTAAATATATTCAAAAGGGAGTTAGATGTAGTCCTTACTACTCGGGGGATCAAGGGTTATGGCGAGAAAGCAGGAAGGGGGTACTGAAGTTTCATGTTCAGCCATGAACTCATTGAATGGCGGTGCAGGCTAGAAGGGCTGAATGGCCTGCTCCTGCACCTATTTTCTATGTTTCTATACCTTTTACCCTTCTTAAACAAAGGTACCACATTAGCAGTCCTCTGGCACCACAGCTGAAACCAGAGAGGATTTGAAAATGATGGTCAAAGCTTCTGCTATTTCCCCTTTTGCTACGCTTAACAGCCTGGGATACGTTTCATCAGGGCCTGGGGCTTATCCACTTTCAAAGCTGCTAAATCGCTTAATACCTCCTCTCTCACTATGTTTATTTCATCTAATATTTCACAATCCTCCTCCTCGATAGCAGTACCTGCATCACCCTTCACTTTTGTGAAAACAGACGCAAAATATTCATTAAGAACCAGACCCACATCTTTCGCCTCCGCACACAGATTACCCTCGTGGTCTCGAATAGGCCCTGCCCTTCTTTAGTTATCCCCTTGCTCTTAATATATTTATAAAACAATTTTGGTGTTTCCTTGATTTTACTTGTCAATAATTTTTCATGCTCTCTCTTTGCTTTCCGAATATCCCTTTTCATTGCACCCCTTTAATAGTGATTTCAGCGTACGTGAGCCCGGGTGTGAAGAAACGTTCGTCTAATAGTGATTTCAGTGTGTGTGTGAGCCCAGGTGTGAAGGAACGCTCCTCTAATAGTGATTTCAGTGTGTGTGTATGCTCGGGTGTGAAGGAACGCTCCTTTAATAGTGATTTCAGTGTGTGTGTGAGCCCAGGTGTGAAGGAATGCTCCTTTAATAGTGATTTCAGTGTGTGTGTGAGCTCGGGTGTGAAGGAACGCTCCTTTAGTAGTGATTTCAGTGTGTGTGTATGCTCGGGTGTGAAGAAACGCTCCGTTAATAGTGATTTGAGTGTATGTGTGTGCTCGGGTGTGAAGGAACGCTCCTTTAATAGTGATTTCAGTGTGTGTGTGCGCCCGGGTATTAAAGAACGCTCCTTGAATAGTGATTTCAGTGTGTGTATGAGCTGTGGTGTGAAGGAACGCTCCTTTAATAGTGATTTCTGTGTGTGTATGAGCTGTGGTGTGAAGGAATGGTCCTTTAATAGTGATTTCTGTGTATATCTGAGCCCTGGTAGGAAGGAACACTCATTTAATAGTGATTTCAGTGACTTTGAGCGCAGGTGTTAAGGAACACTCCTTTAATAGTGATTTCAATATGTGTGTGAGCCTGGGTGTGAAGCAACACTCCTTCAATAGTGATTTCAGTGGGAGTTTGCCCGGGTGCGAAGGAATGCTGCTTTAAACGTGATTTCCTTGTGTGTGTGAGCCGGGTGTGAAGAAATGCTCCTTTAATAGAGATTTCAGTGTGTGTGTGTGTGTGTGTGTCTGTCGGGGTCTCCACGCTGCTCCTGGGCCTCCGACCATCGCTCCTTTTATAGCCCCAACCTGCCGCTGATGGTCTGCCACAGGTTGGAGCCATAAAAGAAGCGGCGGTGGGAGGTCCAGGAGCGGCGTGGAGGCCACTACAAGGTACAGCACGAGCTGCGACGGCACCGAAGAGTGATGTCAGCAAGGTCCAGGTCGGTGATTGGAGTGTGGGCAGATGCGAGATTGGAGCGAAGGAGCTGTGAGAGACTGTGGAGGGATGTGATTGGGGTACAGGGGAGGCCCAGGGCAGCACGGGCCAGCCCACACTGCGATATGTGGGCGCACTATTGTCCGTGCAGCAGAGCAGGTCTCCAGTTGTCTTGGGTAATCCTTGCCACTGGACCAAGGCCGAGCTCTGTCAAGCCCATGTGGTGGCTGGTGGGCAATAGCCACCACACATTAAAATCATCCTCGCACAGGCATTATCCACCCTTGAGGATGTAGTTCTGGTTCTTCACTCAACACCTGTGAACTCATCCTTTCTTTTGGTGTGGAAGCAAGTCATCCTCGTTTCGAGGGACTGTCTATGATAATGCTGATGATGTGTGCGTGCTCGGGTGTGAAGGAACTTTCCTTTAATAGTGATTTCAGTGTGTGTGTGTGAGCCCATGAGTGAAGGAACGCTCCTTTCACAGTTATTTCAGTGTGTAGGAGCTGTGGTATGAGGGAACGCTCCTTTACATAGAAACATCGAAAATAGCAGGCCATTCTGCCCTTCGAGCCTGCACCACCATTCAATATGATCATGGCTGATCGTACAACTTCAGTATCCCGCTCCTACCTTCTCTCCATACTCCCTGATCCCTTTAGCCGTAAGGGCCACATCTAACTCCCTTTTGAATATATCCAACAAACTGGCATCAACAACTCTCTGCGGTAGGGAATTCCACAGGTTAACAACTCTGAGTGAAGAAGTTTCTCCTCATCTCAGTCCAAAATGGCCGACCCCTTATCCTAAGACTGTGTCCCCTGGTTCTGGACTTCCCCACCATCGGGAACATTCTTTCCGCATCTAACCTGTCCAGTCCCATCAGAATCTTATAAGTTTCCATGAGATTCCCTCATCCTTCTAAACTCCAGTGTATAAAGGCCCAGTTGATCCAGTCTCTCCTCATGTCAGTCCCGCCATCCTGGGAATCAGTCTGGTGAACCTTCGCTGTACTCCCTCAATAGCAAGAACATCCTTCCTCAGATTAGGAGACCAAAACTGAACACAATATTCCAGGTGAGGCCTCACCAACTGCAGTAAGACCTCCCTGCTCCTATACTCAAATCCCCTAGTGATGAAGGAACATACCATGTGCCTCTTCACCACCTGCTGTACCTGCATGCCACCTTTCAATGACTCATGTACCATGACACCCAGGTCTCGTTGCACCTCTCCCTTTCCTAATCTGCCGCCATTCAGATAATATTCTGCCTTCCTATTTTTGCCACCAAAGTGGATAACCTCACATTTATCCACATTATGCTGCATTGCCATGCATTTGCCCACTCACCTAACCTGTCCAAGTCACCCTGCAGTCTTTTAGCGTCCTCCTCACAGCTCACACCACCATCCAGTTTAGTGTCATCTGCAAACTTGGAGATATTGTAAATTCCTGGATTCTTTTACCTCAATCTGGTTCAGTAAAATTACTGAGTCGAATACCTCTTGTGCTTTGAACAAAGCAGTCTTTATTACCGGCCAGTAAGACCTATCAGACAGAAGATATACTTTCTGGATAGAGCGTACACACTCCCTACGGATAGGTGAAGTTACATCGTAAAGCGTCAACAGTTATACAGTTTTGAAATCAGATAACAAAATACAAATGGATTGACAGTCTAACTCAGCCACTCATTAGTCAATCTATATGAGATGTTTTTATGAAAGCTCAAGCATTGCCTCTAAATGTTTCAATCTAGTGGTGTGACTATTAACTGAGACCTTGCAATTCTGCAGATTTATTTCATGTTATAATTAGATGTTATTGGCAGGATTAGTGACTTGAAACCTTGAGAAAGACTGTTAGCTATGCTGATGTTGCACTATTTGCAATCTGACATTCTCCCAGCTATTCTTCCATGGCTTATACATTTTCATATATCCCGTTTACTTTACTGTCCTTAATTCCATATATTCCGTTCAGATATCCACAATATTACACTCAATTCCTTCATCTAAATCATTAATGTATATTGTAAAGAGCTGGGGTCCCAGCACTGAGCCCTGCGGCACTCCACTGGTCACTGCCTGCCATTCTGAAAAGGACCCATTTATCCAGACTCTCTGCTTCCTGTCTGCCATCCAGTTCTCTATCCACGTCAGTACATTACCCCCAATGCTATGTGCTTTGATTTTGCACACTAATCTCTTGTGTGGGACCTTGTCAAAAGCCTTTTGAAAGTCCAAATACACCACATCCACTGGTTCTCCCTTGTCCACTCTGCAAGTTACATCCTCAAAAAATTCCAGAAGATTTGTCAAGCATGATTTCCCTTTCATAAATCCATGCTGACTTTGACCGATCCTGTCACTGCTTTCCAAATGCGCTGCTATTTCATCATTAATAATTGATTCCAACATTTTCCCCACTACTGATGTCAGGCTCTATAATTCCCATTTTCTCTCTCCCTCCTTTTTTAAACAGTGGTGTTATATTACTACCCTCCAATCCATAGGAACTGATCCAGAGTCCATGGAATGTTGGAAAATGACCACCAATGCATCTATTATTTCTAGGGCCACTTCCTTAAGTACTCTGGGATGCGGACTATCAGGCCCTGGGGATTTATCGGCCTTCAATCCTATCAATTTCCCTAACATCATTTCCTGACTAATAAGGATTTCCCTCAGTTCCTCCTTCTTGCTAGACCCTCAGTCCCCTAGTATTTTTGTGAGGTTATTTGTGTCTTCCTTACTGAAAACAGAACCAAAGTATTTTTTCAATTAATCTGCCATTTCCTTGTTCCCTATTGTGAATACACCTGATTCTGACTGCAAGGGACCTACATTAGTCTTCACTAATCCTTTTCTCTTCACTTATCTATAGAAGCTTTTGCAGTCAGTTTTTATGTTCCCTACAAGCTTACTCTTATACTTTCTTTTCCCCCTATTAATTAAACCCTTCGTCCTCCTCTGCTGAATTCTAAATTTCTCCCAGTCCTCAGGTTTGCTACTTTTTCTTGGATTTAACACTTTCCCTAATTTCCCTTGTTAGCCACGGTTGAGCCACTTTCCCCGTTTCATTTTTACGCCAGACAGGGATGTACAATTGTTGTACTTCATCCGTGTGATCTTTAAATGCCTATCTACCGTCAACTCTTTAAGTATCATTCGCCAGTCTATCCTAGCCAATTCACGTCTCATACCATCGAAGTTACCTTTCATTAAGTTCAGGACCCTAGTGTCTGAATTAACTGTGTCACTCTCCATAATAATGAAGAATTCTACCATATTGTGGCCACTCTTCCCCAAGGGGCCCTAAGGAACGTTCCTTAATAGTGATTTCAGTGTGCGTGTGAGCCTAGGTGTGAAGGAACGTTGCTTTAAAAGTTGGCATGCAGGTGCAGCAGGCGGTGAAGAAGGCAAATGTTGGCCTTCATAGCTAGGGGATTTGAGTATAGGAGCAGGGTGGTCTTACTGCAGTTGTACAGGGTCTTGGTGAGGTCTTACCTGGAATATTATGTTCAGTTTTGGTCTCCTAATCTGAGGAAGGACATTCTTGCTATTGAGGGAGTGCAGCGAAGGTTCACCAGACTGATTCCCGGGATGGCTGGACTGAAATATGAGGAGAGACTGGATCGACTGAGCCTGTATTCACTGGAGTTTGGAAGGATGAGCGGGGATCTTATAGAAACATATAAAATTCTGACGGGACTGGACAGGTTAGATGCAGGAAGAATGTTCCCAACGTTGGGGAAGTCCAGAACCAGGGGACAGAGTCTAAGGATAAGGGGTAAGCCATTTAGGACTGGAATGAGGAGAAACTTCTTCACTCAGAGTTGTGGAATTCTCTACTGCAGAGAGTTGTTGATGCCTGTTCATTGCATGTATTCAAGAGGGAGTTAGATATGGCCCTTACGGCTAAAGGGATCAAGGGGTATGGAGAGAAATCAGGAAAGGGCTACTGAGGTGAATGATCAGCCATGATCTTATCGAATGGCGGTGCAGGCTCGAAGGGCCGAGTGGCCTACTCCTGCACCTATTTTCTATGTTTCTGTTTCTAATAGTGATCAGTATGTGTGTGAGCCAGGGAGTGAAGGAACGCTCCTTCAATAGTGAGTTCATTGCACGTGTGAGCCCGGGTGTGAAGGAACACTCCTTTAATAGTGATTTCAGTCTGTGTGATCATGGGTGTGAAAGAACGCTCCTTTAATAGTGATTTCAGTGTGTGTGAGAGTCCGGGTGTGAAGGAACGCTCCTTCAGAGGTGATTTCAGTTGGTGTGTGAGCCTGGGTGTGAAGGAACGCTCCTTTAATAGTGATTTCTGTGTGTGTGATCCCGGGTGTGAAGAAACGCTCCTTTAGTAGTGATTTCAGTGTGTGTGTGAGTCCGGGTGTGAAGGAACGCTCCTTTAATAGTGATTTCTGTGACTCCTCCAGCCTCTACACCCCTCCCTATCTTTGTAACCTTCTCCATCTCTACACCCCTCACTATCTCTGTAACCTCCTCCAGCCCCTGTGATGCATCTTGGGACGTTTTATTAGGTTAAAGGCACTGTATAAATTCACGCTGTTGGTTTGAAAGCTGCGATCTGTTGCAGCCTTTGCTACGGGCCCGAGCGATCGAGACTCAGAGTTACGTGGTGGCTGCTGCTCAGACAGGGAGACATAATGAGACGCGGACATCGTATGGCCATTCGATGGTGGTCGATCCCTGGGGCTGCGTGATCGCTCAGTGCCATGAGGGACCGGGTCTGTGCTACGCTGAGATCGATCTCCAATACCTGCGGGATATTCGCCGGGACATGCTGCTGATGCACCATCGCCGAACGGACCTGTACGGGACATTGCGTCTCCCCTCCTCGCAGTATGTCCATTGCTGACCTCTCACCCTCCGGGGTCAGGGGTCACAGTGCCTCCATCGCAGACCTTTCACCCTCCGGGGTCAAGGTATCTATCGCTGACCTTTCCTCCTTCTGATGTACCTTTTAGTGACCTCTAAATTCATAATTGTACTGGATTATTTGGAACCAGATTCAATAAATGTAATCACGCTTTCGGTCTCCTTTTCTGCTCAACGTTTCTGTGTGTGAGTGTGTTTGTATGTGAGCGAATAAGTATATGTATGTGTGTGTGTGTGTGTGAGGTCAGCAGGTCGGGGCCTTCAAAAGAGCATACCACTTCAAGGTACAGCGCGTGCTGTAGAGCGACGGCTGTGAAGAGGGCGACTGGATTGGACGTCACCAAGGTCCAGGTTGCTGATTGGAGCGTGGGCAGGTACAACAGGAGCGGCGCGGTCGAGGCGAAGGAGCGGCGAGTGATGATGGAGTGACATGATCAGGGCCCAGGAGAGATGTGAGTTTGGGGCCAAGAAAAGGCGAGGGCCCAGGGGCAGCAGAGGCCAACCCACACTGCAATACGTGTGCGCACTAGGTTGTAGGGTGTTTGTTTTAACTCTACTCTGATTCTTGAACCTCGGAACTTATAGTGGGAAAGGATAACAAGTGGCACAAAATTTATGCTTAACCCAGTGTCAGTTTTATTACGCAACAAAAATCAATTAAAACTACAGAATTAGACTTCTGAGAGAAATTGACTTAAGACATACAATCATCATCCCTGGCTGTAGCTATTGTGGGTTCATGGTCGTTGATTCCGTGACTGGTTGGTGGTTCTTCTGTTTGTTCTCTGCAGTGCTGTTCCTTTCGTGTACTTCTGTCTCTCTGTTGTCCTTCTTCGTCTTCTCTTCCTAGTTTCTTGTGTTTCTGTGTTCGTATATTTATATCCATAGTATGAATAAGTTTCCCGCTGGGCTGGGGTCTGATTAATGCAGCTGGATCAATGTGGTGATTTGTTTAACTGGCTGTGTTGATGCGTTTGAATGGCTATTAATTTGCACACGGAGTCGTCAGTGCAAAAGATAACTCCTTATCCTTAATGCCCTGTTAACCAAAAATGTGCATTTTGTAGGGTCCTTTTTAGACCTGATTTCTTACAGTTCACCCCAGAGACTACAAGTCTGCATTACCCCCTGAGCCAATCAACTCCGGGGCTCTTTTAATAGATAGTATCAATCTCTTTGTCTGTATGCATAACCAAGTTTAGTCCGTGACCACAGAGATTGCTTTTAATGGGTGATGAGTCACCACTTGCCTCAGGCTGGCACCTTTTCCCCTCCCAGGTAGTCCAAAAGCTTTTACTTTAAAACAGTTTGTTCATGGCCTCTTCCTGTGCCTTGTTCCAAGAAAAATAGGTGTACCCTTACACTCCCTCCTTTTAATGTCTCTTATAATATACTCAGGGTGGTGGCATCTTTCCCACGAGCATTTTGGGTGGTTGTAGCCTTCAGTCAAATCTCCCCGTTACATTCCTTTTTACACTCAAAAACCCAATGTTTCTACAACACAACAGTGTTTCTTACAACAAAACCATGTTTGGCCTTAATCTGACTTCGGTTCATACCTTTTTACAAACACTTCGGCCTGGGTTTACTTTAATAACCTTTCCAGATTCCCTTCCCTTGTCCGTTTCTTTAACTTACAGGACAAGTAGATACAACACTATTATCAACTGTACAATTACAAATGAGTGTGATATGATTCGAATGCAGGGGGGATTTCAATATTAAGTCTTAGATCCCATCGTGGAAGGGACATCATTTCCTCAATTTCTCCCCCTTATCATTCTCCTGGTGCAATGTATAATGATGTTTGTGGGACAGCTCGATGTTCTTTAATAGCTCAGTCATATGTTTGGGTAACAGCAGGATATCGTATCCAAAACGCGCTATGTATTCCTGGAGGTTCGGTGAAGTACTGTGATACTTGTGTGTTTGTGGTCTGAAATAGGAATTATCCTTTCTTGTGCTACTTGTGTCTCTACCAAGGGTTTGAAACAAAAGGTAGAATCCCTCACTGGGCACCAAGTGTCCTGGTGTATTCTATACCAACTTTCGCTGGTGGTGACACAGTATGTCCCGTTTCCCTTGTACGCCACCTGGTGTATGGTCGTGAGCCGTCACTTCCATGATACAGCTTATCGGCTGCCCGTCCTCATAAATGAACCCACATACCTGCCGGTCGAAAGGATTCCGATGATAGAGGCACAATATCACGTGTGTACCTCCTCTCTGGCATTGAGTCACCCAATTTTACCACGTAATGCGAGGTTTTATGATGCTTCACATGTACCCTGTTCTGAATTATCCCATTGTTTTCCACCAGGTCGTTGTGACTGATCCATCACCGGTATTCTAAGCACTATCCCCATTATTCTGACCACAGTTGACTGGGACTGGATACACTTTGGAGGCTGACCGTAACTGGCACGAATTCAGGAGGTTGTTATAGACACTCAATGCTTATAGATGCTTATTACTGACCCACGACAGTACGTGGCCTTGTTTTAAATCCTCTAAATTACCGCGTCCTTCATTTAACAACCAAGCTCTGTACATGACACACACGTCATTCTGAGCAGCTTGATCTGACGCGTTTCTATCCGCCTTGAGCGTGTTTTTCCACTTCAGCTATCACCTCTTTCAAACGGATTGTCATTGCCTGGCCTTCCTGTAGTTCGTTACCCTCTATGTCACTACCCTCCTCCAATATTTTCTTTAACTGGTCCCTTAAGGTATTCACTTCGACTTACATCTGTGCGTTCTCCACACTATTTATCAGTGATGTGCCAGTATTACATGCTGTAGCTATATCACTCATTAGCCCCCTTTTCTGCCTCGGTTTGTACGCTTCTCCTGACTCTCCTCCCCATAATTCTTTTGATAGAATTGTTTGAACATTTCCTTCAACAATTTTTCATATAACTTTTCCGTTTCTGGCGGGCACCACTGGGGTAATTGTAACTGTTAAATTTAGAATAACTGACGCTACTTCATAATATACAGAATGATACAACATCTTCCCTGTTCGGATTAACACCAGCCCGTTCTTAGGTCCGGGTTTTAGGACAAGACATGGAATTCCTTAGTTTGGAATCTCCAGCATTTTAGGGAGAGGTTTTAATTTGCTCATGATCAGTTCGGTTGCATCGACTGTTTTTGGCTTCAAGTTACACAGAATCAGAACCCTGCATCCAATTTATTCCTGACCCAGAATCCTGCCATTGCCTTTAAAGACAATCCCCTCACCTCCCCTGCACTTGTGGCTAGATCTAACCACACAGACACAAGTCCCTTGTTCCTCCTTCCACCACTTTTCCCAACACAATTTCTCCCCTTTAGTTCCTGTGGTCCACCTGTTAGAGCTATTACCCAGTTTCTCCTACTCTGTGGATGCATTAACTTTTCCCCTGTATGTTTTCCGGAACCACCACCATCCTCCCATGGGGGTAATCCCTTTACATTCCAGACAAACTCGTCTACTCTCTCTCAATACCTTCCTGGTCGTGATGTTTAGCCTGGGGCAGGATACTGATAACCTCCCCAAGTTTGTTTCCGGTTTGTCTGGAGTATTTGCTCGAATTTGACCCTAACCACCCTGACCAACTCCCAGTGTGACCATAGGTGTTTGTGCTCTTGTTGCTCCGTATTGCTCCCCCTTGAGTTACCGTGGGGCCGGTTCCTCCCATACACCGTATGTAAGGAATGTCTTGATGTCTCCCCGATTTCCCCATCCTTTAACAATAATGGCCATCCACAGGCCTATCCACAACGTCCACCTCATCTCATATCCCTGGCTCGATTCGCTCCTATTAAGACAAAAAATGAAAGAAATACTTTTGTCCTGTGGGGGCCTCCCCTTCACAGGTCCTCCTTCACATATGTCCGAAACACCTTTTTACGATCACTGCTTCCCTCTCCTCTTATTCCGATGCTTAGGCTGATGCAGACTCTGGGGTGGAGATGGAGGAGGCGTCCAGGGCACCCTATGTCGCAGTACCTGACCCTTCTGCCTTACTGCTCTGTCCCTTACTTCTCCATCCTCATCATCCCACAGCATTGGTGGAAGGCTCACACTGATCAAACTCATTATAGTTCCTTGGGCCTTCGCCCGCTTTTTCCTTTTCTCTCTGGGGTTGTACAGCTTACACTGGTTTATATGGAACCATTTTATACGTTTTGGCAGCTGGATCTTGTACACCATAGGGCTTGCCTTGTCTACAATGCTATATGGACCTTTGTACATTGGTTCAAATGGCCCTATTCTGGCATAATTCCTGACCATTACCTGATCCCCTACCTTCCATTCCTGTGTAACCCAGGGTTCCAGCAGCAGTTTATTCTGCTGGTGCTGTCTGCCCATATTGTTAGCTGCTTCCCAATGCAGCCCCTTCAGAGTATCATACAGATTTCTGACAAACCTATCCTGTGTGACCTCTTTAACCTGCTTTTCGGTCCGGACTGGTGCTAGGTTATGGGTTGGGGTCCTCATTATTCTCCCTGTTATCAGTGCATGTGGAGAGTGTCCCGTACTCTTAGAGAGACTGACTCGGTGGCTCATCAGTATTAGGGGCAGGATCTCATCCCATTTCTTCAGGGTATTTCCTATCTCCTTTCTAAGCCTCTCTTTCAAAGTCCGGTTTGTCCTTTCTATTGGATTGACGATTGGGGGTTATACGCCACATGCCATTTAGGGTGGCCTGCATTACCGCTCCGGTGAAATGACTCCCTTGATCTGATTCCACCATCAGGGGCAGTCCTCATCGAGAAAATACTTCTCGCACCATAATCTTTGCAGTGACTACTGCGGTGGCCGACCTACAAGGAAAAACTTCTACCCATTTTGTAAAGAGATCTATTAACACTAAGCAATTTTTATTGCCTCTGCCTGTGGTGGGCAGTGGCCCTATGAAATCTACCTGAAAAACTGCCATGGCCCCTCTACCCTCCTTGTGTGTCCCAACGGAGCCTTTTTCCGGTGGGGGTCTGGATTGTTTGCGGCACATACCAAACAATTCTGGCAATAATCCCTGACATCACTTCGAAGCTCGAGCCACCATCCCACGACTTCTACTTTATTCCACATCGTTTCTGGCCCTGGATGTCCAGCTCCTGGACCCCCATGCACTAGCTGCAAGAATTCTTCCCTGCACTGCCCTGGCACAATCCAGCTATCTCCCTTAAACAACATTCCCTGCTTTACTGCTATGTCTGCAGCTCCCAAAGGTCCGCTACAGATTTCCCATCTATCTTGTCCCTAATCGCTGCTGCATCCCGTAGCTGAGCCTGTTTTAAATCAGGCGGCAATGGCACTTCTTTGGGCCCCTCTCTGTCTGTTAGAGCCATGCTCTGTCCACAGTTATGTGTCCCAAGGTGTCCCTTCTCCTGCCCCTGTTTTGGCCAGTGTGACTACTTTTTCATTCCAGTTCCATGTGGGCTCTGTCTTAGAGTGTGCTTTGACCTTTTGGATCTAGTAATCCTTCTGTTCCCTACCCGTGACGTCCAAAATGACTTTTAACAACGGAGCTGTCACCAACGATTTTCCGTTTGAGGATTTAAACCCTTGCCTAGCCCATATGACTAAATACTCTGCACAGGAGTTACAAGTGAACGTGGAGTCCAAACATATCGTATAGGGAGTTGGGAATTCATTCGGTGGCTGCGCACTTAGTGTTGGGGAGCCTTATGGCCTTTTCGATCCCTGCCTCTGGATTGTAAATCGCACAGCCTGTCTTTCTCTCTCTGTTGGTCACTGAACTGGACCCGTCTACTTGGATGTCCCTGCCTGTCGGGTGTTCTCCTCTGAATCCCACATCTACATCCCATACTCCTTCCACTGAACACACGTGAGCTGCCCCCGGATAAACCAGGTTCGGGGCTAGCTTTGGTTCTCCTAGCCTCTCGACCTTCAGGTCTAACTGAGTAAGCAACAATGTCCAGCAAGCAATCCTGTTACTGCTCACTGTCCCATCTTTCATTCTATGGTCCAGCAACACCTGTGTCGGGGTGTGACGCGTCAGCAAAGTACTGTAGCTAACCCTGTGAGCGACCGAAAATGCTTTACTGCCCAAAAAGTAGCAGTTTGAAAAGCTCTTTTCTACTTCGGTGAGAAGCCAGGAGGCGTAGGCCACCGGTCTCAGTTTGCCGTGTCGCTCCTGGAGTAACACTGCACTCAAACTGTCCGCAGTTGCTGCTACCTCCAGACTAAAGTCCTGGTCCCCATTTTTGCTCCCAACGCTGGTGCTGTCTGTAACACCTCTTTTAACTGGATGAATGTTTCTTGACAACTCTCACTCCATTTCCACTCTACTCCTTTCCTAAGAAGCCTCAACAAAGGAGCTGCCATGGCTGCATATCTCTCTATGAATTCCCTGCAGTGACCCGTTATTCCCAGGAAAGACCTTACTCCAGACACGTCCTTAGGAACAAGTAGTTCCTGGACTGTCTTTCTCTTAGCTCCATCTATGGCTCTCTCTCTTGCCCTAATGGTCAAACCTAGAACCTGCACCTCCTCTTTGCCTATTTGAGCTTTCTTGGGATTTACTTTAAAACGTGCTTCTTTCAGCAAATGCAGTAACTCACTCAATAATGGCCGTGGTCCTCCGCACTTTCGGAGAATAACAACAGGTCGTCCACATATTGGACCAACCGATCTGGCTGACTGAAACCTTTTAGTGCTTCAGCCATACTGTGGTGAAAGATCGAGGGACTATTGTGAAACCCTTGTGGAAGACATGTCCACGTATACTGCTGACCCTTAAAGGTAAAGACAAATTTATACTGGTCCTCCCGTCTCAGGGGAATGGTCCAAAACCCGTTTGAAATATCTAGCATGGTGAAAGTCGTGGCAGCTGCAGAGATACTCCCTATCAGATCTGCTGCCACTACTACCGTGGGTGTACAGGCTGGAATATATTTATTCATGACTCGTTAATCTACCGTGGCCCTCCATGAGTTATTGGGCTTCTTTACTGGCCATAGGGGTGAGTTTACATGTGTGGCTATGGTCCTCAATATATCTTGATCCACCAGGGAATTTATAGTAGTTTCCAAATCCCTTTCTGTTTCCCAGGGAAAAGTATACTGTTTCTGGGGCTGTGTTATCGGATCCCCGTCTATCTTCACCTCTACCCCAGTTACTCTCGCGCAATCATGCTTGTGCGTGGCAAATGCATCCATATTCTCCCGTACATACCCTTGATATCTGGCCAGAATGTTATCGACTAAACTTTCTAAGTCATAACTCCCTTTCGGCTCCATTGTGCAGGTGCTGCCTTTGTCTGTACTGTCCCTGGGAATCACTACAATCTCTCCCATTCTATCTGCATCAACTGTCCCCATAGATAATTGTTCTTCATATCCACTATGACGTGGTGTGCCAACATGTGGTCGGCCCCGAGAACTCCAGAACCGGGCTGTTCCCACTCATTAAAATGCATTCCCACTTCGTTATGTTAAGTCCTAACTTTATGGTTAACGGTTTCTACATTGCCCCACCTGCTCATTACCCGTAAAACCCGCCAGTGTAAATGGGATTCCGCTCGACCACGGGGAAAAGGTCAAATTCGGTGAGTGGACAACCGTGTTAGAGGCTCTTGTATCTACAAAATACCTTCCCCTAACTGTTTCCACCTTCACATCCACACATGCCCCACATATCATACATGAGTGGACGCAGGTACTCTGGCTGGGCGCACCGTTACAGTGGGGGTGCCGATACATTGGGTCCCTTTTCTCCCACTGCTGCGTTCAACTTTCCTGCACCCGTGCCCATAACCTGCTGTAATGCGGCCACTAAAATCTGTACTGGGTCTTCGGCTACCTTCCTGTGGCTCTGTTTTGCCTCAGCACCCTCGTACCCTGGTTTCCCTCCATTCGGGAGCCTACAATCCCTGCTCCAGTGTCCCAACTTCTCACAGTTATAACATTCTTGGGATCGACCCGCATTACATCACTCTTGTCTCCATTTGTCTTGGCCAATCCTTGCCACTGGACCAAGACCTAGTTCTGTCAAGCCCGTGTGATGGCTGGTGTGCAATGGCCACCACACGTTTAAAGAAAAATCCATGCACAGACATCTTCCACCCTTGAATATGTAGTTCAGGACCTGAAATATTCGGTCCTTCATTGAAACACTTGTGAACTCATCCTTTTTTGACGTGGAAGCAAGTCATCCTCAATGCGAGAATGATGTTGATGATGATGTGTGAGTGAGGGTGTGTTTGTGAGTGTGTGAGAAAGAAATCGAAAGGTGATGTCACAGCCAAGGGGGTAAGTGATTGGCTGGTGATTGGTGAGTTTTTTCTTTTTCTTTTCTTTATCAGTAAGTAACCTTTAGCATTATTGTTGCCAAATTAAGTTAATCTAAGGGTTAAGTCATGGCAGGAGAGCTCGGACACGTGTTATGCTCCTCCTGTACTATGGGAAGTCAAGGACGCTTCCAGTGTCCCTGACGACTACATATGCAGGAAGTGTATCCGGCTGCAGCTCCTGACAGACCGCATAACAGCACTGGAGCTGCAGAAGGATTCACTCTGGAGCATCCACGATGCTGAGAATGACATGAATAGCAAGTTTTGTGAGTTGGTCTTAGCGCAGGTAAAGGTTACACAGCCAGATAGGGGATGGGTGACCAACAGGAAGAGCAGTGGAAGGAAGTTAGTGCAGGGGTCCCCTGCGGTCATCCTCCTGCAAAACAGATACACCGTTTTGGGTACTGTTGAGGGGGATGACTCATCAGGGGAGGGCAGCAGCAGCCAAGTCCATGGCACTGTGGCTGGCTCTGCTGCACAGGAGGGCAGGAAAAAAAAGTGGGAGAGCGATAGTGATAGGGGATTCAATTGTAAGGGGAATAGATAGATGTTTCTGCGGCCGCATCTGTGACTCCAGGATGGTATGTTGCCTCCCTGGAACAAGGGTCAAGGATGTCTCAGAGCGGGTGCAGGACATTTTGAAGGAGGAGGGTAAACAGCCAGTTGTCGTGGTGCATATAGGTACCAACGATATAGTTAAAAAACGGGATGAGGTCCTACAAGACGAATTTAGGGAGCTTGGAGCCAAATTAAAAAGAAGGACCTCAAAATTAGTAATCTTAGGATTGCTACCAGTGCCACGTGCTAGTCAGAGTAGGAATCGCAGGATAGCTCAGATGAATACGTGGCTTGAGGAGTGGTGCAGCAGGGAGGGATTCAAATTCCTGGGACATTGGAACCGGTTCTGGGGGAGGTGGGACCAGTACAAACCGGACGGTTTGCACCTGGGCAGGACCGGAACCAATGTCCTAGGGGGAGTGTTTGCTAGTGCTGTTTGGGAGGGGTTAAACTAATATGGCAGGGGGATGGGAACCAATGCAGGGAGACAGAGGGAAGTAGAATGGGGGCAGAAACAAAAGATAGAAAGAAGAAAAGTAAAAGTGGAGGGCAGAAAAACCCAAGGCAAAAAGCAAAAAGGGCCACATTACAGCAAAATTCTAAAGTAGTGTTAAAAAGACAAGCCTGAAGGTTTTGTGATTCAATGCGAGGAGTATTCGGAATAAGATGGACGAATTAACTGCGCAGATAGCAGTTAACGGATATGATGTAATTGGCATCACGGAAACATGGCTCCAGGGTGACCAAGGCTGGGAACTCAACATCTAGGGGTGTTCAACATTTAGGAAGGATAGACAGAAAGGAAAAGGAGGTGGGGTGGCATTGCTGGTTAAAGAGGAAATTAATGCAATAGTAAGGAAGGACATTAGCTTGGATGATGTGGAATCGGTATGGGTGGAGCTATGGAATGCCAAAGGGCAGAAAACGCTAGTGGGAGTTGTGTACAGACCACCAAACAGTAGTAATGAGGATGGGGACAGCATCAAACAAGAAATTAGGAATGCGTGCAATAAAAGTACAGCAGTTATCATGGGAGACATTAATCTACATATTGACTGGGCTAACCAAACTGGTAGCAATGCGGTGGAGGAGGATTTCCTGGAGTGTATTAGGGATGGTTTTCTAGACCAATATGTCGAGGAACCAACTAGAGGGCTGGCCATCCTTGACAGGGTGATGTTTAATGAGAAAGGACTAATTAACAATCTTGTTGTGCGAGATGCCTTGGGGAAGAGTGACCATAATATGGTCGAATTCTTTATTAAGATGGAGAGTGACACAGTTAATTCAGAGACTGGGGTCCTGAACTTGGGGAAAGGTAACTTCGATGGAATGAGACGTGAATTGGCTAGAATAGATTGGTGAGTGATACTTAAAGGGTTGACAGTGGATGGGCAATGGCAAACATTTAAAGATCACATGGACGAACTTCAACAATTGTACATCCCTGTCTGGAGTAAAATTAAAACGGGGAAGGTGGCTCAACCGTGGCTAACAAGTGAAACTAAGGAAGAGGCATATAAATTGGCCAGAAAAAGCAGCAAACCTGAGGACTGGAAGAAATTGCAGGGAACATAAAAACTGCAAAAGCTTCTATAGATATGTGAAGAGAAAAGGCTTAGTGAAAACAAACGTAGGTCCCTTGCAGTCAGATTCAGGTGAATTTATAATGGGGAACAAAGAAATGGCGGACCAGTTAAACAAATACTTTGGTTCTGTTTTCACGAAGGAAGACACAAATAACCTTCCGGAAATACTAGGGGACCGAGGGTCTAGTGAGATGGAAGAACTGAAGGATATCCTTATAAAATGGGAAATTGTGTTCGGGAAATTGATGGGATTGAAGGCTGATAAATGCCTGGGGCCTGATCATCTGCATCCCAGAGCATTTAAGGAAGTGGTCAAAGAAATAGTGGGTGCATTGATGATCATTTGCCAAAAGTCTTTCGACTCTGGATCAGTTTCTATGGATTGGAGGGTAGCTAATGTAACCCCACTGTTTAAAAATGGAGGGACAGAGAAAACGGGTAACTATAGACTGGTTAGCCTGGTAGTGAGGAAAATGTTGGAATCAATTATTAAAGATGAAATAGCAGCGTCTTTGGAAAGCAGTGACAGGATCGGTCCAAGTCAGCATGGATTTATGAAAGGGAAATCATGCTTGACAAATCTTCTAGAATTTTTTGAGGATGTAACTAGTAGAGTGGACAAGGGAGAACCAGTGGATGTGGTGTATTTGGACTTTCAAAAGGCTTTTGACAAGGTCCCACACAAGAGATTGGTGTGCAAAATTAAAGCACATGGTATTGGGGGTAATGTACTGACGTGGATAGAGAACTGGTTGGCAGACAGGAAGCACAGAGTCTGGATAAATGGGTCCTTTTCAGAATGGCAGGCAGTTGCTAGTGGAGTGCCGCAGGGCTCAGTGCTGGGATCATTAATGATTTAGATGAAGGAATTGAATGTAATATCTCCAAGTTTGCAGATGACATTAAACTGGATGGCGGTGTGAGCTGTGAGGAGGACGCTAAAAGGCTGCAGGGTGACTTGGACAGGTTAGGTGAGTGGGCAGATGCAGTATAATGTGGATAAATATGAGGTTATCCACTTTGGGGGCAAAAACACGAAGGCAGAATATTATCTGAATGGCGGCAGATTCGCAAAGGGGGAGGTGCAACAAGACCTGGGTGTCATGGTTCATCAGTCATTGAAAGTTGACATGCAGGTGCAGCAGGCGGTGAAGAAGGCAAATGCTATGTTGGCCTTCATAGCTAGGGGATTTAAGTACAGAAGCAGGGAGGTCTTACTGCAGTTGTACAGGGCCTTGGTGAGGCCTCAACCTGGAATATTATGTTCAGTTTTGGTCTCCCAATCTGAGGAAGGACGTTCTTTCTATTGAGGGAGTGCAGCGAAGGTTCACCAGACTGATTCCTGGGATGGCGGGACTGACATATGAGGAGAGACTGGATCAACTGGGCCTTTATACAATGGGGTTTAGAAGGATGAGAGGGGATCTCATAGAAACTTATAAGATTCTGATGGAACTGGACAGGTTAGATGCGGGAAGAATGTTCCTGATGATGGGGAAGTCCAGAACCAGGGGACACAGTCTTAGGATAAGGGGTAGGCCATTTAGGACTGAGATGAGGAGAAACTTCTTCATTCAGAGAGTTGTTAACCTGTGGAATTCCCTACCGCAGAGAGTTGTTGATGCCAGTTCATTGGATATATTCAAGAGGGAGTTGTATATGGCCCTTACGGCTAAAAGGATCAAGGGGTATGGAGCGAAAGCAGGAAAGGGGTATTGAGGGAATGATCAGCCACGATCTTAGTGAATGGTGGTGCAGGCTCGAAGGGCTGAATGGCCTACTCCTGCACCTACTTTCTATGTTTCTATGTGAGTGTGTGTCTCTCCCTCTGTCTATGTGTGTCTCTCTCTCTCTATCACGGTGTATATATGCGTGTCTGCAGGCTCACAGCCAGGAGATGGTTATGGGACAGTGGAGTTTGATCGCTCTTATTGTTCAATAAAATGGATCTCCCAGTCCCTGCCCTGTCCAGTTGTAGCAGTTGCCGGCCCAGTCCGGAGGGGTTCATCCCTGCCTGAGAGGCCCCGCGCTTAATGCCTGATGATACTCTGCCCCTGACGCCGCTGCTTTTTGCTGAACTCTTGCAGGTGCTGCGCCACAATCCTGGCAAATAGCCAGAAGAATGGAGTGGCCATTTTCTGGGGAATGCCCCAGTACAGTTCTCCCCCTCTTCTCCCCAAAACAAGCCTGGCACTGCAAGCAATCTAGGCGGCTATTCGGCATACTGATCTAGGCGGCTATTCGGCATAGTGAGGCATTGCAGCCCAGCACCGATCCTGTCATCACCCCATCAAACACTCCCAGGGTAGGAACAGCACATGTTAGATTCTTCTTCTTAGGCAGCCCCTCAGAGTCAAGGATGACTTGCTTCCACACTAAAAATGAGTTCTCAGGTGACTGATGAATCCAGTGCAGTAAATACAGTCTCTGTCACAGGTGGGGCAGATGGTGGTTGATTGAACGGATGGTTGGAGTGATTGGGTTGCCGCGCGCTCCTTCCGCTGTCTATGCTTGGCTTCAGCTTGCTCTCGGTGAAGAGACTCTGTGTTCGGTGCATTCCTGAATGCTTCTCCCCCACTTTGAGCAGTCTTGGGCCAGAGATTCCCAGGTGTCGGTGGAGATGTGGCACTTTTTCAAGGAGGCTTTGAGGGTGTCCTTGAAGCGTTTCCTCTGCCTACCTGGGGCTCCCTTGCCGTGTCGGAGCTCCGAGCAGAGCGTTTGTTTTGGGAGTCTCGTATCGGAAATGTGGACAATGTGGCCTGTCCATCGGAGCTGATTGAGCGTGGTCAGTGCCTTGATGCTGGGGATGTTGGCCTGAGCGAGAACACGGGCGTTGGTGCATCTGACCTGCCAGTGGATTTGCAGGATCTTGCGGAGGCAGCGTTGGTGGTACTTCTCCAATGCTTTGAGTTGTCTGCTGTACATAGTCCATGTCTCTGAAGCATATAGGAGGGCACGTATCACTACTGCTCTGTAGACCATGAGCTTGGTGCCGGTTTTGAGGTCCTGGTCTTCAAACACTCTGTCCCTCAGGCGACCAGAGGCTGCACTGGTGCACTGGAGGCGGTGTTGGACTTCGTCATCGACACCTTACCTTGTTGACATTAGACTCCCGAGGTATGGAAAATGGTCCACGTTGTTCAAGGACTCGTCGTGGATTTTGATGATCGTGGTGGGGGGGGCAGTACTGTGTGGCGGGGGCAGGTTGGTAGAGGACCTTTGTCTTACGAATGTTTAGTGTAAGGCCCATACTCTCGTATGCTTCGGTGAAGGTTTTGACAATGACTTGGAGTTTGACCTCCGAGTGTGCGCAGAAGCAAGCGTCGTCTGCGTACTGTAATTCAATGACAGAGAATGGGACAGCTTTAGATCTGGACTGGAGGCGACGGAGGTTGAACATTCCCCCACTTGTTCTGTAGATTCGCTCCACTCCAGCGGGGAGCTTGCTGAGGGTGAGATGGAGCATTGCAGCAAGGAAGATCGAGAAGAGCGTTGGTGCGATGACACAGCCTTGCTTGATCCCGGTCCAAACGTGAATTGGATTGGTGGTGGATGCATTGGTTAAGATCACGGCTTGCATGTCATCATGGAGCAGGCGGGAAATGGTGTCAAACCTTTGAGGGCAGCCGAATATGAGGAGGATGCTCCATGGTTGACAGTGTCAAAGGCCTTTGTGAGGTTAAAGAAGACCATGTACAGGGGTTGGTGCTGCTCCTTGCATTTCTCTTGGATTTGTCAAACGGTGAAGTTCATGTCCATTGTGCCCTCTAGTAGGCGGAGCCTACATTGCGACTATGGGAGAATCACTTCATCCACAGGGAGAAGGTGATTGAGGAGGATTCTTGCAATGAGTTTCTCTGTGGCCGACAGCAGGGAAACACCTCTGTAATTACCGCAATTGGACTTGAAGATGGTCACAATTAGGGCGTTTCTCAGATCCCTGGCATGCTCCCCTCCGTCCATATAAGAGAAATTAGATCATATTTTCGCCACCATGTTTTGGCGGGGATTCCATCTGCTCCTGAGGCCTTGTTGTTCTTCAGTTGTTGGATGGTTTTTTCTACCTCATGCCAGGCTGGAGTTGTGCTGAGATGGTGGCGGGTAGCATGCTGCGGGATGGAATCGAGGGCACTCACGTCGAAGTCAGAGTCTCGGTTAAGGAGATCTTCGAAGTGCTCCTTTCAGCGGGCTCTGACTGCTTCTCTGTCCTTGATGCGCACCTCTCCGTTCTTGTTCAGCAGTGGGGTAGGTCCTTGGGTACTTGGGTCATAGGTGGTCTTGACTGCGCTAAAGAATCCACGCACATCGTGGTTGTCAGCTAGTGCCTGGATCTCCTGCGCTTTCTCCATCCACCATCTGTTCTTTAGGTCGCGAGTTTATGAGATCTTGGCCTTCAGGCATCTGTAGAGCTACTTTCTTGCTCTCGAATTGTGTTGCTGTTTCCAGTTCAAGAATGCCTTGCGCTTGTGGCTTGTTAACTCCTGGTCATTCTCGTCAAACCAGTCTTGGTGTTTCCTGGTCGAGTGATCGAGCGTCTCTTCACAGGTGCTAATTATGGAGGCCTTGAAGGCAGACCAGGCGCTGTGGGCACTCTGCATCTCTGGGTCATTGAGAGTTGTCAGGTTGGTAAGGAGGCACTGGCTGAATAGGGCTTTCTTTTTTAACGGGATCTTTGAGTGCTACAGCATTGATTTTTCTGCGGCATGGTTTCTGTTGCCGTCGCTGTTTTGGGGCTACGTTGATGGGGATGACAGAGCGGATTAGGCAGTGGTCCGTCCAGCAGTCGTGTCATGGCGCAAGTAATGTGCACGTCCTTGCGGTCTCGAGCAGATTCCGATGCTTGGAGCGAGGATGTTGCCGTAATGCCTTATACTTGTCTTTCTGATGGAATAAGGTGTTTGTTATGACAAGGCCTTGCTCTAAGCATTTCATCAGGAGGAGGGTGCCATTGGAGTTGGCTTTCCCTACCCGCTCTCTTCCGATCACACCTCCCCAGAGGACAGTGTCCTTTCCAACTCTGGCGTTAAAGTCTCCGTGGAGGACCAGCTTGCCGGCTGTAGAGACTCGGAACAGAGATTGTTCAAGGCTGGAGTAGAATTCCTCTTTCTGTTAGATACAGAGTAAGTCTCACTCTACACTGTCCCATCAAATACTCGCAAGGCAGGTACAGCATGGGTTAAATACACAGTAAAGCTCCCGCTATACTCTCCCATCAAACACTCCTGGACAGGTACAGCATGGGTTAGATACAAAGCAAAGCTCAATTTACACTGTCTCATCTAACACTCCCAGGGCATGTACAGCACCTTTCAGATACAGAGTAAAGCTCCCTCTACACTGTCTCATCAAACATCATCATAGGCGGTCCCTTGAATGAGGATGACTTGCTTCCACATGAGTTTACAGATCTTTCAATGAAGGACCCGATGTTCCATCCTGAACTCCAATTGAGGAGGTGGAAGATGCCTGTGTGTGGAATTTTATAACCGTTGCACACCAGCCATCACACGGGCTTGACAAAGCTAGGCCTTTATCCAGTGGTAAGGGTTAACCAGGACGATTGGAGACCTGCTCTGCTGCACGGACCTAGTGCGCACACATATCGCAGTGCTGGCATGCCCGTGCTGCCCCTGCGCCCTCGGCTCTTCTGGGCCCCGCACCCTCATTCACCGCACCTCCACCACGATCCCTACCGCTCCTCCACCACTAAAACACTCGCCGCACCTCCACCCTGATTCCCGTCACACCTCCACAACAAACATTCGCCGAACCTCCGTCACGATCACCCACCAAATCTCAGCCCCGATCCCTCATCACTCCTCTGCACTGATCACTTGTCGCAAGTTGCCACGACCTTCCTGTTCCTCTGCCGTACCTGGGCCCCGCCGATGCTCCTGCCATGCTCCAAACGGTGACCTGGGTCCTGATGACGTCACCCAATCGCCCATCTAGAAGCCGTCGCACATTTGTGTCAGCTCGCGCTGAAGCTGCAGTGGCATGCTCCAGCTCTTTTTATAGCCCCGACCTGCGGAGATGTTTTCACGCAGGTCGGGCTGGCCCACGATGATCTCATCAAACACTCCCAAGGCAGGTACAGCACAAGGTTACATACAGAGAAAAGCTCCCACTGTACCGTCCGATGAAACACTCCCAGGGAAGGTGCAGCATGGGGTTAGATACAGAGTAAAGCTCCCTCTCCACTGTCCTATCAAACACTCCCAGATCAGGTACAGCACGGGTTAGAAACAAAGTAAAGCTCCCTCTACACTTTCCCATCTCAGACTCCCAGGGAGATACAGCATGGGTTACATACAGAGTAAAGCTCCCTCTACACTTTCCCATCAAAAACTCCCAGGGTAGGTACAGCATGGTGTTAGATACAGAGTAAAGTTTCCTCTACCCTGTCCCATCAAACATTTCCATGATAGGTACAGCATGGGGTTAGGTACATGGTATAGCTCCTCCTACAATGTCTCATCAAACACTCCCAGGATAAGTACAGCACGGGCTACATACAGAGTAAAGCTTCCTCGACACCGTCCGATCAAATGCTCGCAGGACAGGTACAGTACGGGTCAGACACAAAGTAAAACTCACTCCAAACCGTCCCATCTAACACTCCCAGGGAGGTACAACACGGGGTTAGATACAGAGTAAACCTCCCTCTACACTGTCCCATCAAACAGTCCCAGGGTAGGTACAGCATGGGGTTAGATATAGATTAAAGCTCCCTCTACACTTTCCCATCAAAAACTCCCAGGGTAGGTACAGCACAGGGTTAGATACAGAGTAAAGCTCCTTACACACTGTCCCATCAAACATGTCCAGGGCAGGTACAGCACGGGTTAGGCACAGAATAAAGCTCCCTCTACATTTTCCCATCAAAGGCACCCAGGGAAGGTACAGCATGGGGTTAGATATCGAGTAAAGCTCCTCTAAACCAGCCCTAAGAAACACACCCAGGATAGGTACAGCACGGGATTAGATACAAATTAAAGTCGGGAGTTCGTGGTCGCTGAGGCGTGAGTCCGGGGTCGGAGGCCTATAAAAAGGCCGTGAGTTCAGCAGTCGGGAGTTCGTGGTCGCTGAGGCGTGAGTCCGGGGTCGGAGACCTATAAAAAGGCCGCGAGTTCAGCAGTCAGGAGTTCGTGGTCGCTGAGGCGTGAGTCCGGGGTCGGAGGCCTATAAAAAGGCCGCGAGTTCAGCAGTCGGAAGTTCGTGGTCGCTGAGGCGTGAGTCCGGGGTCGGAGGCCTATAAAAAGGCCGTGAGTTCAGCAGTCGGGAATTCGTGGTCGCTGAGGCGTGAGTCCGGGGTCGGAGGCCTATAAAAAGGCCGCGAGTTCAGCAGTCGGGAGTTCGTGGTCGCTGAGGCGTGAGTCCGGGGTCGGAGGCCTATAAAAAGGCCGCGAGTTCAGCAGTCGGGAGTTCGTGGTCGCTGAGGCCAGCTGGTGCAGCTGCAGGGAGAAGACAAAAAAGAAGTAGAAAGAAATCGAAAGGTGACGTCACAGTCAAGGGGGTAAGTGTGGTAAAGGTTTTGATAGAGCGGATACAGAGAGAGTGTTTCCACTTGTGGGGAAGAGCTTAACAAGAGGCCATCAATACAAGATATTCACCAAGAAATCCAATGGGGAATTCAGAATAAACCTCTTTACCCAGAGAGTGGTGAGAATGAGGAACTCGCTACCACAGAGAGTGGTTGAAGTGAATAGTATAGATGCATTTTATGTGGAGGCTAGACAAGCATACAAGGGAGAAGGGAATAGAGGATTATGCTGAGAGAGATGAGTAGACTAGGCCTATATTCTCTAGAGTTTAGAAGAATGAGAGGTAGTCTGATTGAAAACATACAAAATTCTGACAGGGCTTGACAGGGTAGGTGCAGGGAGGATGTATCCTCTGGCTGGGGAGTCTTATACCAGGGTTCACAGTCTCAGAATAAGGGTCGGCCATTTAGGACTGAGATGAGGACAAACGTCTTCACTCAGAGGGTGGTGAATATTTGGAATTCTCTAACAGAGGGATATGAATGCTCAGTTGTTGAGTATATCCAATGCTGAGATCGCTAGATTTTTGATTAAGGGAATCAAAGGATATGGGGATAGTGCGGGTGCGGTTAAGGTGGTAGATTTAGATGAAAAAAGACTGGAGGAGGCTCGACTGGAGTATAAATGGCACGGACTGCTTGGGCTGAATAGCCTGTTTCTGTACCATATATCTTATGTAATCCATTTAGGGGATGTTCAATAAATGCCAGCCTTGCCAGGGACGCCCACATTCCAGAATCGAATAAAACAAAAAATGACTCTTTCACATTCTTTGTGAAATCTTTCTGCATAAGATTGAGTACAACGTCACCAGCTACATTATCCAGCGCTCAAAGGTTTCCGCTCTCTTCGGGGGTATGGACCAGGAGCAGTTTCCCACAGATTATGACATCATCCTAGGTTGAGACAGCATCTACCAGCCTCGTGAAGCCCTCTCATCAAAACCCTTCAACACCTGAGCAACCACAATACCATCATCGACTTACCTTCGAGGATGCAGGAATCCATGGGAGCAATAGAGTTCCACGAGAAACTCCTCCCACCACATTTTAACTCCCAAGTTATTCACAGAGTGCCGGATAAAGAAATCAACATCAATGGGAGGGCGGTGTGGACAATAATGAGGGGTCATGAAGGTGGTCTGGATAGAGTAGATGGAGAGAGACTGTCCCCATTGGCGGAAGGGTCGAGAACCAGAGGACACACATATAAGGCGGTTGGCAAACAAAGGCAACATGAGGGAAAACATTTTTTACATGACAAGTGGTTAGGATCTGGAGAGGCTGGTGGAGGCAAACTCAATTGTGGCTTTCAAAAGGGAATCAGATAAGTAGCTGAAGGAAACAAAATTGCTGGGCTACAGGGAAAGGGTGGAGGAGTGGGACTAGCCGAGAGTTGGCACGGTATCTACGGCCGAATGACCTCCTTCTGTACTGTAACAATTCTATGATTCTAATAGGAAGGGTGTTGCTAACAGCCTCACAATAGAAAGATACAAAGGGGAGAGGGAGATAACAGCCCAGATTCAGATGACTGAATAGTGTCACAGGACATTGGACGAAGGGAGCAAGGGTGAGATACTCAATTTGTCCTAGCTCTAGCCTTAGCCCTGAACCTTAAGCAGTGACCCTAACCCTATAAATGTCACTGCAATCAGACTAGAGTAATGACAATCAGGCTGGATTAGGATCACAGTTAGGGACCCGGTCACAGAGTCTGCTTCATCACAGAATCATAGAAATTTACGGCACAGAAGGAGACCATTCGGCCTATCATGTCTGCGCCGGCCGATAAAGAGCCATCCAGCCAAATCCCACTTTCCAGCTCTTGGTCTGTCGGTTACAGCACTTCAAATGCACATCCAAGCACTTTTCAAATGCGGTGACCATTTCTGCATCTATCATCCTTTCAGGCAGTGAGTTCCAGACCACCAGAAACAAATTCCCCTCAACTCCCCTCTAATATTGCTACCAATTACTTTAAATCTATGTTCCCTGGTTATTGACCTCTCTGTTAAGGTCCCTCGGAATTTTATACACCTCAATCAAGTCGCCCCTCAGCCTCCTCTCTTCAAAGAAAACAACCCCAGCCTATCCAATCTTTCATCATAGCTATAATTCTTCAGTCCTGGCAACATCTTGGTAAATTCCCTCTGTACCCTCTCTAGTGCAATCACATATTTACTGTAATGTGCTGACCAGAACTGAAAGCAGTACTCTAGCTGTGGCCTAACTAGTGTAAGAAGGGCTGATATTTGAGAATTAGAGATTCATAGTAGATGGGGATCAGATACGTATATATTTAGTTGTAATCATTGACCAACTAATGTTAGCAATAACTTTCTGCGGACATGGGAATGTACGCAAAGGCAGTCAAAAAGCAGTATTGACTGAGCTCAGACAACCAAGCAGGCACAGGCTGCAAGTGAAGATCAAATTGTTAAAACATGTTATAATACACAGTAGAAATTAGAGTTTGTCTAACAAAACTAATATAAACATTATTATGTAAAACATCAATACTAGTGTTTGAAATAGGTAGTAATAAAAAAACATGAGATAGCTTGAGATGGGCCCCTTGGAATAGCTTGAAGCAAGGAACAAGAGAGCTAAGACAAATTCCAGTGAGGTGAAGGAATGTCTAAATCATCGATAACACACAAAGAAAGGTTTTTTGAAAATTACTGGAGGCAGGCATGGCCAGGATTGATATATTTGATGTGAGTGACATGGATTTTTGACCATTAGAACCAATGAAAAAGGGTGATTTTGTTAAAAAACCATATGTGGACATTGGCCAAGCAAACCTTTGATGGGAAATAGGTTAAAACTTCAATACTGAAGGAACAGCTTGACACAGAGACTTCTGGAAGAACAAGGAACAGACCAAAGACGACATCGCCGGAGTTACCAGGGAACAAGGATTGGTAAATTCTTTCTGAATTGTCGCCTTTTGTTAAGTACATTATGCTGTAAGCTTAATAAATCTTGATCTATTGCTTAAACATACTCACTGCTGCCTAATTAGTGTTTTGTCCAAGAACCTTTTAAAAAATTCGACACTAGTGTTTTTTTAAGTTGTATTAAGTTCCTCCCTCCCTATAGCCCCTTGATTACCCAATACATTCACGATCACTAAAGAAGTAGTACTTGGTAAAATAATGGGAATAAAAATGGACAAGTCCCCTGGACCTGATGGCTTAAATCTTAGGGTCTTAAAAGTGGTTGCAGAGATAGTGGATGCATTGGTTGTAATTTACCAAAATTCCCTCGATTCTGGGGCGGTCCCAGCGGATTGGAAAATCGCAAATGTAATGCCCCTATTTAAAAAAGGAGGCAGACAAAAAGCAGGAAACGATAGACCAGTTAGCCTAACATCTGTCGTTGGGAAAATGCTGGAGTCCATTATTAAGGAAGCAGTAGCAGGACATTTAGAAAACCATAATTCAATCATGCAGAGTCAGCATGGTTTTATGAAAGGGAAATCATGTTTGACAAATTTGCTGGAGTTCTTTGAGGATGTAATGAGCAGGGTGGATAAGGGGGAACCAGTGGATGAGGTGTATTTGGATTTCTAGAAGGCATTCGATAAGGTACCACATAAAAGGTTACTGCACAAATTAAAAGTTCACGGGGTTGGGGGTAATATATTAGTTAGCCAATCCTGTATCCATGCTAACAGAAAACAGAGTCGGAATAAATGGGTCATTTTCCGGTTGTGAAACAGTAACTAGTGGGGTGCCACAGGAAACGGTGTTGGGACCTCAACTATTTACAATCTATATTAATGACTTGGATGAAGGGACCGAGTGCAATGTAGACAAGTTTGCTGATGATACAAAGATGGGTGGGAAAGCAAATTGTGAGGAGTACAGAAAAAAATCTTCAAAGAGATATAGACAGGCTAAGTGAGTAGGCAAAAATTTAAAAAATAGAAAAGCAAATTATAATTGAAAGAAAGAAAAATTACAAAATGCTGCAGTACAGAGGGACCTGGGGATCCTTGTGCATGAAACACAAAAAGTTAATATGCAGGTATAGCAAGTAATCAGAAAGGCAAATGGAATATTGGCTTTTATTGCAAGGGGGATGGAGTATAAAAGCAGAGAAATCATGCTACAACTGGACAGGTATATTTAAGGAAGGATATACTTGCAATGGAGGCTGTTCGGAGAAGGTTCACTAGGTTGATTCCGGAGTTGAAGGGGTTGACTTATGAAGAAAGGTTGAGTAGGTTGGAGTTCAGAGGAATCAGAGGTGATCTTATCGAAACAAAATAATGAGGGGCTCGACAAAGTGGATGCAGGGAGGATATGTCCACTCATAGTGGAAACTAAAACTAGGGGACATAGTCTCAGAATAAGGAGCCATCCATTTAAAACTGAGATGAGCAGGAATTTCTTCTCCCATAGGGTTGTAAATCTATGGAATTCTCTGCCCCAGAGAGCTGTGGAGGCTGGGTCATTGAATATATTTAAGGTGGAGATAGACAGATTTTTGAGCGATAGAAACATAGAAACATAGAAAATAGGTGCAGGAGCAGGCCATTCAGCCCTTCTAGCCTGCACCGCCATTCAATGAGTTCATGGCTGAACATGAAACTTCAGTACCCCCTTCCTGCTATAGATAAGGGAGTAAAGGGTTATGGAGAGCAGGGAGGGAAGTGGAGCTGAGTCCATGATCAGATCAGCCATGATCTCATTGAACGGTGGAGCAGGCTCGAGGGGCCAAATGGCCTATGCCTACTCCTGCTTCTATTTCTTATGTTCTTATACAGTTCAAGCATAACCAACCTGCTCTTGCCTTGGCTTAATAAAGGCAAGTATTCCATATGATTTCTTAACCACCTTATCTACCTGGCCTGCTACCTTCAGTGATCTGTGGACATGCACTTCACGGTCCCTGTGTTCCTCCACATTTCTCAGTATCCTACCATTTTTTGTGTATTGCCTTGCCTTATTAACGCTCCGCAAATGTATTACCTCACACTTCTCTGGATTGAATTCCAATTGTCACTTTTCTGCCCCCCTGACCCGTCCATTGATATCTTCCTACAGTCTACAGCTTTATTCCGCACGGGCAATTTTTATATCATCTGCAAACTTCTTCATCATGCCCCCTACAATGAAGTCTAAATCATTAATATATACCACAAAAAGCTTGGGGCGTAGTACTGAGCCTTGCAGAACCGCACTGGAAAAAGCCTTCCAGTCACAAAAACACCCATCAACCATTATTTGCTACCTGCCACTGAGGCAATTTTGGATCCAACTTGCACTTTCCATTCCATCCCATGGATTTTTACTTTTCTGATCAGCCTGCCAAGTGGGACCTTGTCAAAGGTCTTGCTAAAATCCATGTAGATAACCTCAACCGCGCTGCCCTTAACGACACTCCTTGTTACCTTCTCAAAAAGTAAATGAACTTAGTCAGACATGAACTTCCCTTATCCTGTATCTAATTCAATTGTAACAGTGTGGAACACAGCTCATACCTTCTCAAGGACAACCATGGATGAACAACAGTGCAAGAAAGATAGTGCAGGGGTCCCCTGTGGTCATCCCCCTGCAAAACAGATACACTGCTTTGAGTACTGTTGGGGAGGATGACTCATCAGGGGAGGGCAGCAGCAGCCAAGTTCATGGCACCGTAGGTGGCTCTGCTGCAAAGGAGGGCAGGAAAAAGAGTGGGAGCGCGATAGTGATAGGGGATTCGATGGTGAGGGGAATAGATAGGCGTTTCTGCGGACGCAACCGAGACTCCAGGATGGTATGTTGCCTCCCTGGTGCAAGGGTCAAGGATGTCTCGGAGCGGGTGCAGGACATTCTGAAATGGGAGGGAGAACAGCCAGTTGTCGTGGTGCACATTGGTACCAACGACATAGGTAAAAAAAGGGATGAGGTCCTACGAAAAGAATTTAAGGAGCTAGGAGCTAAATTAAAAAGTAGGACCTCAAAAGTAGTAATCTCGGGATTGCTACCAGTGCCACGTGCTAGTCAGAGTAGGAATCGCAGGATAGCGCAGATGAATACATGGCTTGAGCAGTGGTGCAGCAGGGAGGGATTAAAATTCTTGGGGCATTGGAACCGGTTCTGGGGGAGGTGGGACCAGTACAAACCGGACGGTCTGCACCTGGGCAGGTCCGGAACCAATGTCCTAGGGAGAGTGTTTGCTAGTGCTGTTTGGGAGGAGTTAAACTAATATTGCAGGGGGATGGGAACCTATGCAGGGAGACAGAGGGAGACAAAAATGAGGCAAAAGCAAAAGACAGAAAGGAGATGAGGAAAAGTGGAGGGCAGAGAAACCCAAGGCAAAGAACAAAAAGGGCCACTGTACAGCAAAATTCTAAAAGGACAAAGGGTATTAAAAAAGCAAGCCTGAAGGCTTTGTGTCTTAATGCAAGGAGTATCCGCAATAAGGTGGATGAATTAACTGTGCAAATAGATGTTAACAAATATGATGTGATTGGGATTACGGAGACGTGGCTCCAGGATGATCAGGGCTGGGAACTCAACATCCAGGGGTATTCAACATTCAGGAAGGATAGAATGAAAGGAAAAGGAGGTGGGGTAGCATTGCTGGTTAAAGAGGAGATTAATGCAATAGTTAAGAAAGACATTAGCTTGGATGATGTGGAATCTATATGGGTAGAGCTGCAGAACACTAAATGGCAAAAATCGTTAGTGGGAGTTGTGTACAGACCTCCAAACAGTAGTAGTGATGTTGGGGAGGGCATCAAACAGGAAATTAGGAGTGCATGCAATAAAGGTGCAGCAGTTATAATGGGTGACTTTAATATGCACATAGATTTGGCTAGCCAAACTGGAAGCAATACGGTGGAGGAGGATTTCCTGGAATGCATAAGGGATGGTTTTCTAGACCAATATGTCGAGGAACCAACTAGGGGGGAGGCCATCTTAGACTGGGTGTTGTGTAATGAGAGAGGATTAATTAGCAATCTCATTGTGCGAGGCCCCTTGGGGAAGAGTGACCAGAATATGGTGGAATTCTGCATTAGGATGGAGAATGAAACAGTTAATTCAGAGACCATGGTCCAGAACTTAAAGAAGGGTAACTTTGAAGGTATGAGGCATGAATTGGCTAAGATAGATTGGCTAATGATACTTATGGGGTTGACTGTGGATGGGCAATGGCAGACATTTAGAGACCGCATGGATGAATTACAACAATTGTACATTCCTGTATGGCGTAAAAATAAAAAAGGGAAGGTGGCTCAACCGTGGCTGTCTAGGGAAATCAGGGATAGTATTAAAGCCAAGGAAATGGCATACAAATTGGCCAGAAATAGCAGCGAACCTGGGGACTGGGAGAAATTTAGAACTCAGCAGAGGAGGACAAAGGGTTTGATTAGGGCAGGGAAAATGGAGTACGAGAAGAAGCTTGCAGGGAACATTAAGACGGATTGCAAAAGTTTCTATAGGTATGTAAAGAGAAAAAGGTTAGTAAAGACAAACGTATGTCCCCTGCAGTCAGAATCAGGGGAAGTCATAACGGGGAACAAAGAAATGGCAGACCAATTGAACAAGTACTTTGGTTCAGTATTCACTAAGGAGGACACAAACAACCTTCCGGATATAAAAGTGGTCAGAGGGTCTATTAAGGAGGAGGAACTGAGGGAAATCTTTATTAGTCGGGAAATTGTGTTGGGGAAATTGATGGGATTGAAGGCCGATAAATCCCCAGGGCCTGATGGACTGCATCCCAGAGTACTTAAGGAGGTGGCCTTGGAAATAGCGGATGCATTGACAGTCATTTTCCAACATTCCATTGACTCTGGATCAGTTCCTATCGAGTGGAGGGTAGCCAATGTAACCCCACTTTTTAAAAAAGGAGGGAGAGAGAAAGCAGGGAATTATAGACCGGTCAGCCTGACCTCAGTAGTGGGTAAAATGATGGAATCAATTATTAAGGATGTCATAGCAGCGCATTTGGAAAATGGTGACATGATAGGTCCAAGTCAGCATGGATTTGTGAAAGGGAGATCATGCTTGACAAATCTTCTGGAATTTTTTGAGGATGTTTCCAATAAAGTGGACAAAGGAGTACCAGTTGATGTGGTATATTTAGATTTTCAGAAGGCTTTCGACAAGGTCCCACACAGGAGATTAATGTGCAAAGTTAAAGCACATGGGATTGGGGGTAGTGTGCTGACGTGGATTGAGAACTGGTTGTCAGACAGGAAGCAAAGAGTAGGAGTAAATGGGTACTTTTCGGAATGGCAGGCAGTGACTAGTGGGGTACCGCAGGGTTCTATGCTGGGGCCCCAGCTGTTTACATTGTACATTAATGATTTAGACGAGGGGATTAAATGTAGTATCTCCAAATTTGCGGATGACACTAAGTTGGGTGGCAGTGTGAGCTGCGAGGAGGATGCTATGAGGCTACAGAGTGACTTGGATAGGTTAGGTGAGTGGGCAAATGCGTGGCAGATGAAGTATAATGTGGATAAATGTGAGGTTATCCACTTTGGTGGTAAAAACAGAGAGACAGACTATTATCTGAATGGTGACAGATTAGGAAAAGGGAAGGTGCAACGAGACCTGGGTGTCATGGTACATCAGTCATTGAAGGTTGGCATGCAGGTACAGCAGGCGGTTAAGAAAGCAAATGGCATGTTGGCCTTCATAGCGAGGGGATTTGAGTACAGGGGCAGGGAGGTGTTGCTACAGTTGTACAGGGCCTTGGTGAGGCCACACCTGGAGTATTGTGTACAGTTTTGGTCTCCTAACTTGAGGAAGGACATTCTTGCTATTGAGGGAGTGCAGCGAAGATTCACCAGACTGATTCCCGGGATGGTGGGACTGACCTATCAAGAAAGACTGGATCAACTGGGCTTGTATTCACTGGAGTTCAGAAGAGTGAGAGGGGACCTCATAGAAACGTTTAAAATTCTGACGGGTTTGGACAGGTTGGATGCAGGAAGAATGTTCCCAATGTTGGGGAAGTCCAGAACCAGGGGTCACAGTCTAAGGATAAGGGGTAAGCCATTTAGGACCGAGATAAGGAGAAACTTCTTCACCCAGAGAGTGGTGAACCTGTGGAATTCTCTACCACAGGAAGTAGTTGAGGACAATTCACTAAATATATTCAAAAGGGAGTTAGATGAAGTCCTTACTACTCGGGGGATCAAGGGGTATGGCGTGAAAGCAGGAAGTGGGTACTGAAGTTTCATGTTCAGCCATGAACTCATTGAATGGCGGTGCAGGCTAGAAGGGCTGAATGGCCTGCTCCTGCACCTATTTTCTATGTTTCTATGTTTCTATGTTAATAAAATCTGGTCGTTGCCAGCGACGCCCACACCCCGAGAATTAATTCAATTAAACTAAAACAAACTGGTGATGTTCTCTGATTTGCTTCCTTTCTGTTACCACATTTTGCAGTGAACAAACTAATAAGTTACAAACGCATTTACAAGAAGCATCATTCATTCATCAACATACAGTGGTGTTTCCCCAGGGGTCGATTCTCGAACCACTGCTTTTCTTGATGTATATTAATAACTTGGACGCGGGTGTACAGGACACAATTTCAAAATTTGTAAATGATATTAAACTTGGAAGTATAGTGAACAGTGAGGAAGATAATGATTGACTTCAAGAGGACATAGACAGGCTGGTGAAATGGGCGGACATATGGCAGATGAAATGTAATGCAGAAGAGTTCGAAGTGATACATTTTGGTAAAAAGAATGAGAAGAGGAAATATAAACTGAAGTGCACAATCCTTAAGGGGGTACAGGAACAGAGAGACCTGGGGGTATATGTGCACAGATCATTGAAGGTGGCAGGGCAGGTTGAAAAATCAGTTAAAAGGGCTTACGGAATTCTGAGCTTCGTGAATAGAGGCATAGCGCACAAAAACAAGAAAGCAATAAGCTTTATAAAACTATGGTTTGGCCTCAACTGAGTAGTGTGTTCAATTCTGGATATCACACTTTAGGAAGGATATGAAGGCCTTAGAGAGGGTGCAGAAAAGATTTATGAGAATGATTCCAAGGATGAAGGACTTCAGTTACGTGGATAAGACAGGAGAAGCTAGGGGTGTTCACCATAGAGCAGAGAAGAGCGAATGGAGGTTTGATAGAGGTATTCAAAATCATGAGGGGTCTGGACAGGATAAATAGAGATAAACTGTTCCCATTGGCGGAAGGGTCAAGGACCAGAGGACACATCAGTCCCTCGGAATCGAGGAAGACTTACTTTCACTCTTAAAATGAGTCCTTAGGTGGCCGAGCAGTCCAAAACGAGAACCACAGTACCTGTCACAGGGTAAGGGATGTAAGTGGTGTTTTCGACACACCCCCCACGTTACAATAGTTCTAGACCTGGGTGTGATTACTGTACTGAACAGATGAATGAGTCACGGACAAATACCTCGGTCTCAACCGGCAATGCTTTATTAAAGCTACCTCAACATAGCAAAACTACAAGTAAACACAGTGACGATGTAGTACAATACAATACCCTGCCGTGTCTAAACTGCCCCTATCGCGAAGTACCCAACCCTCTGCTCAGATCCAGAGGATTCGGAGTGTACCTCCGAATCTGTACTGACCAGCTGGGCGTATCCCTATGGTCCTTGCAGCAAAACCTCCCCACTAAAACCCTTGCCAAGGCTTGGTTGGGAGAACACATGACACTTTCTCATACAGTGGTTGTGATCTTAAAGATGCGTGGGCAGGGATGATGCTCATTGATTCTTTGGCTTACTCGCTGCTTCTCCTGGTGAAAACATGTCTCTTCTGCTTCCGTACTGGTTTCTTCTCTCCATCCCAGACAGAGTGCGTGGTCCTTGTGGAGGTGAAGCAGGCGAGAGCAAGAGAGAGATATGTGGCCACACGGTCCCCTTTTATATCCCAGTTTGTTTGCCTTTTCGGGCCGAATAAAGTTTTTCCTTGTTTCGGGGCTTCCTGTTTGTGTGTCTTCTTCCTGCCCAATAAAGTTTTTATCCTTGTGTTGAGGCTTCCTGTTTTGAGTCCAGTGATGATGTTTCCCTTCCAACCAGTCTGGGGCTTAATGGCTTTCTATTATTCTGGTTTCCCGCCTCTCGGGGTTATCTCATCCAGGTAATGACTTGATCACTGACCAACTTACATTGCTGATCTATGACCAGTTCACATTGCTTAACAATGGACCCTCCATGCCCATTACCTGTGATGAGTTGCCTTATCCTGGTCATTGTAACTTCCCAGACCACCCCCACCCATCAGACGTGGATTTTTAGTACAACATGGAAAAGTACCTGGGCTCCTCCAACAACCAGGCTTCCAGCTTTTCTGCACTGAGAAATATTAAAACGCAATGTCCAGATAATGTCCAACAATCCTTGGGGAGCCGATGCCTACAGTCCCCCCCCTATGATATTTCAAGAGTCCTTCGCGAACATATCAGCATCCGCTGGTGAGCAAGCATCCTGGTTCCCAACCAATCCTATCCCTTTTACTTTTAAAACACCCCGAATATATGTCCCCGAAATACAACCGTGCACCACACTGTTACCACATATATACAGAAAGTTACATTCAAGGTTCGTTAACTATGGCCTCCCATCAACTCCGGAGTGCCTGACTTCTCTTTTTACAAGAAATACAAAACAGGTATATTACAATCAAAAACTGCACAATGACTGTACACTGAGCATATCCGGATCCACGGAAGAACCTCCACACTTATACCAAGGTCCCACCAGGCCAGGGAATTTATCCCTTTAATTCTTTCCCCTGTGTCCCGGTTTGTCTGTTCCAGTGTGAAATAATGTTTTTTGGATAGCTCGATGGCCTTTAATAACGTTGTTGGGTGTTCCGGCAGAAAAGGAATCTGATACCCAAACTGGGTAATGTATTGTCGCAGGTTTGGATCGTATGGGTTATCGTAATGTGTACTGTGGATGGCTCTGGGATCAGAATAATACGTTCCTGTGCCACTTGAACTTCGGCGTGGGGTTTGAAGCAGAAAGTGCTGTCAGTGATCGGACACCAAGTGTCCCGGTGCACGTGATACTGGTCCACACTCGTGGTTACGCAGTATGTCCCGTTGCCAGCATATGCTACCTGAGGTTGAACGTGACTCTGGGCCCTCACCTCTATGGTGCAATTGATGGGCCCTCGACTCTCGGATTCAAACCCGCACTCTGGCCAATCGAACGTGTTCAAATGCTGGGGACACAATATGACTTGAGCATCCCTGCTCTGGCACCCCTTGAGGTCAGTGCCAATCATGGTGTGCTCCCACTTTATAACAAGTGGTGGGACCGCATAATACCACACGTGCACCCCTTCCCGTATGACCCCAATGTTCTCCACCCTGTACACCGGTGCTGGTTGTGACGTACCGCCTGTTATGTCTTGGATAAAGAGTCAGACTAGATACTGCAAGCTCAAAGTAAGTGTGACCTTGTGGAGGTGAAGTACAGATATCAGAGTGCCTCTCCAGCCTGTGAGGCCTTCTTATATACAGATGCTCCAAAGGGTTTGTGGGATCCCTTGGGACACCAGGGGATAAGTCCTCTGGTGGTTAGACATTGTAATTACAGGTTTACATACATAACACCACCCATTAGCGGCATATGCAACACTATCCCCATGATTGTGTGGTTGGACCGACCGCAATCCATTGGGTAGGCTTCGGAGGCTAGACGGAGCTGACACGGGCTCATTGAATTACTGTACGGGCTGAACGCTGCGAGGTGCCGGTTGTTGATCCATGATAGGACGCGACCTTGCTGGAGGGCCTCTAAATTACTGCGCCCCTCGCTCAGCAACCAGGCACCGTACAACACGCACACTTTGTTTCATGCTGCCTGCACCGAGGCATTCCTGTCCTCCCATATTAAAGCATACGCTCTGTGCTAACCTTTAAATAGACAGTCATTGCCTGGTCCTGTTCCACCCTACCACTGCGTTCCCTTCCCCCAGGACTTTCCGCGCTGGTCCTTTAAACCACTGATCTGCATCTGCAGCTGTACGTCGTCCATACTATTGATGAGAGCAGTACCTGCGCTAAACTCCATAACGACATCATTGAGCACCCCTTGCCTCTGCCTCCCCGTACTAACATTATCCCTCACTCCCATATCATACAATCTTTCCCAACTTACATTCCCGTAACTGAGTTCAAAGAATTGGCGGAACATTTCTTTAATGAGTGCCTCATACAGCTGCTCAGTTTCTTTTGGACACCACTCAGGCAGATTTAAAATGACCAACGCGACCGTGTAGTGCACCCCTGGAACTAAAACTAAACCATTCCCTGGGCCTGGTGTGGTGGCTGGATACCTAACTTCTGTCACCTGTACAGGTGGGGCTGTGGGCAGGGGCTTCCTCTTGTGTGCTACAAGTTGAGTGGCATTTATTATGTTGGGAAGGTCTGGGATCACGCAGGAATCCATTCTCTGATCCCATCTGATCTCAGCCCCGGCGTCCTGCCATTGCCGCAAACAGGCAATCGACACACCTGCTGGGCAGATCCCCACATCCACTCCAACCCCCACATTCCTGTTCCTCCTTCCACCACTTGTCCCAGCACACTTCCATTCCCCCCTTTGACCCCGTGATCTGTCGGAACGTATCGTTCCCCAGTCGTTCCCAGTCCACTGTCCGGTTCCCCGTGTCATCACTCAATTTCCTGAGCCACCACCACCGTCCCAGGGGAATGTGTCCTTTGCACTTCAAGCATGCGTGTTTAATCTTGGTCACCCCAACCCATGTGGCTGTGACCTCCAGTCTGGGACACGTTATGGAAGCCTCCCCGTATGTGAATATAGCGTGGCCGATGTATTTCGTAGAATTCGACCCCAGCCACCCTGGCCACCTTCCCTCGTGGACGTAGGCTGCCATCCCGTCTGTGTCCCCTGTCCTAACCCCACCCCCCCTCCCCATGTCATGGTATGTCTGTTCCCCCCAGCACATCCGTAGAGGAAGGACAACTCGGCGTCCCCCCTCCTGCTGTACCCTGTTCCGGCCAATCTCCAAAGAACGATTACCAGGGTTGTCTCCATCTTTCGGCTTCCTGTGAAGATACAAAGAAACAACAACCTTTCTGTGAGAGGATATACCTCCACAGGTCTGGCTTCATCAAAACGCACTCTGTAAAACACGAAACTGAGAAGGAAACTATATACACTGCCACCCATCTCTGGGTGGCCACATTAGGTCTCTATGACCTGGGGCCATTTACGGCTCCTCAGCGGTGCGTAAGGAGGTGACCACGGCGTTCTCGGCTGTGGGATCCTGCTACTCCTCCTAACCACCACTACCACGGGCTCCTCACTGTCCCAAACTATGGGAGGAAGACCTGTGCTGTTTACAGTGCCTTGGTGCTTCTTTCTGTTTCTCGCTCTTTCCCCTGGGTTAAACAACTTGGTTACATGGAACCGCTTCGGAAGCTTAACTGTGTACACCATGGGACTGGCCTTATGTACGATGCTGTCGGGTCCCATGTGCAAAGGCTCAAACATGAGTGTAATTGCGGACCACGACCTGATCCCTTATCTTCCACTTGTGGGTTCTCCGGGGCTTGAGCAGCAAGCAATTGCTCCGGTGCTGCTTCCTCATGTTGCTGGCAGCTTGCCAATGAATGTTTCAAGTGCTCGAACAGATTCTTGACAAACTTGTCCCGGTTTACCTCTCTCACCTGCCTGGCTGTGAGAACCAGCGCCAGAACATGGGTGGGCGTGCGCATGACCCGACCAGTCATGAGCTCATGCGGGGAATACCCTGTGCTTCTGGAGAGGCTGGCTCGGACCCCCATCAGGACAAACGGCAGGACCTTAACCCATTTTTTGGGGGACTGTCCTGTTTCCTTCTGCAGCCTTTCTTTGATGGTCCAATTAAGTCACTTCACAACCCCCAATGACCGTGGGTTGTGAGCCACATTCCATTTCCTTCCTATCCCTAGCACTTTCAAGGTATCCTGCATGACCTGCCCTATGAAGTGGCTCCCTGGTCGGACTCCACAATCTGCGGCAGTCCTCACCTAGAGAACACTTCCCTCACCAAAATCCTTGCCATCGCCAATGCTGTGGCTGATCGGCAAGGGAAGGCTTCAACCCACTTCGAGAAAACGTCCACTAGGACCAAACAGTACTTGTAACCTCCCTTTGCGGTGGGCAATGGCCCGATGTAATTGATCTGTACCGACTGCCATGGTCCCGCTACCATTCTCATATCTCCCATGGGAACCTTTCATTTCTGGGGATTGGGGTTGTTCACTTCACCAGTCTGCGCAAAAGTCGCGGACATCCTCCCTCAGTTGCAGCCATCACTCTGCCTGTTCTACCCTCTGCCAGGTAGTCTCCGGCCCTGGGTGGCCTGCTCCTGGGCCCCCGTGGGCTATCTGGAGGAATTCCCTCTGAAACCACCCACTGATCTCCCCTGAAAAGCATTCCCTCCTTCAAAGTAATGCCTGCTATCCTGAACGGGCCTTCCACCTTTTCTCCCCTAGCCAGCTGCTCCAGGACAACCTTGAGGATGGGATCCTGTGCCTGGACTTTCCTCAAGTCCGGGGCCAATGCTACCCCTACACTCCCTTGTGTCCCCCCTTTGTCCCGGATCGCTGCTAGTGGGCTTGAACCATATAGGTCCCAAAGCTCTCCTGTTTTGGCTCCCTCCTTGGCTAACTCATCAGCCTTCTGGTTGCCTTCCTCTTTGGGCTCTGTTTTGGAATGGGCCTTTACTTTATGAATGTCCATGGGTTCCCGTGGCCTCTAAGATATTTTGCATCAGTGGTTTGGTTCCCATCTGCAGATGTGAAACCGCGACAAAACCAGATGGCCAAGTATTCGGTGCACGAATTGCATGTGAACATGGAATCCGAGCAGATGGTGTATGAGGTCGGGAACACTTCGGCATGGGTAACGACGTACACCACCGCCGACAGTTCGGCGTGCTGAGCGCTCAGGGTGCTCGGGAATTTAATGGCCTTTGCGATGTCTGCCATCGGGTCATAAATCCTGCACCCGGTGAAATGCTCCCCTGCTACAACTGAACTGGATCCATCGACATATATCACGCGATCTGTGGGGTGTAACCCAGCCCGAAATCTATGTCTATGTCCCATACTCCCTCTACCGAACACTTATGGGCTGCCCCTGCATAGATCATGTTAGCTGCCAGTTTGGGCTCACACAGGCCTTGCACTCTCAGATTCATCTGTGAGAGCAACAAAGTCCAGCGAGCAATGCGAGCTCTGCTCACCTTGCCATCCTTTATTCTCCCATCTAGCAACATCTGAATGGGGGTATGATGAGTCAGTAGAATGATCTGGGATGACCCCGTGAAGAGCTGGGAGCATTTCACGGCCCAATGGAGTACCCCCGTTCTACATTTGTGAGGACTCTTCAGTACGTCGCGGGTCGCAGCTTGCCATGCCGCTTCTGGAGCAGCACCACGCTCAAGCTGTCCCTGCTGGCTGCTACTTCCAAAAGGAAGTCCTCCTCACCATTAATCGCCCCCGCTTGCTCGTTCTCGGTGAACCCCACGAGACTGAATGGAACCTTGCTGGACCAGGGTGAATCGGTCGTGTTACTCGCATGGATCACCATGCTCGAAGTCCCGGTGTCCACCAAGTACTTCCCCTCTACCTTCTCCACCCCCATCCTCACGCATGGTCTACTCCACTCATCGTACATGAGCGAACACAGGTCTCAGGCTGGGTGCGTGCTCGTCAGGGTGGTGGGATTACCGGAGCGGTCGGGATTTCCTTGCTCACGGCATAAAAACTGTCTGAAGGGCGGCCACCGGAACATCAAATTGTTCCACGGTCGGTTCCTTCGCCTCGACAGGTTTTGCCTTAGGTACTGGAGGATCCCCTTTGCCTTGCCCCCTCCTCGGGGCCGGGCAGTCTTTCCTCCAGTGTCCCATCTTCCCACACCTGAAACACGTTCTAGTCTTCCCTGTGCGAACCCATTCCTGACGCCATTCCTTTTTACTACCCCAACTGGGATTCATCTCGTGAACCTTCCCTTTAACTGGTTTGACCTCCTCCTCCACGCCGGCCTTGAATGCCATACTCATGTGACAGAGCACACTGGCCTCCGTTTTCTGGAGAGCCTCAGGATCAAACCAGATCTTGGACTTTGCCCTAATCTGGGGCAAACTCTTTGACAATAGGGTCCTGAGCCAATGGTTCCTTGGCTCCCCCTGCAACTGTGCTCGGTCCAGCACTCCATTACAGGCTTTATTATAGACCGGCCAGAGCCGGTCCACAAAAGCCTGGGGTGCATCCCCAGCCAGTTGCAGCGTCCTTTCCACCCTGGAGAATGGACTACCTTGGGTGTGACCCATGGCTCTTAGGATTTCCTCCTTTGAGCCCTCTATGGTTCCCTGCCCCCTCTTGCTTTCGGCAGATAGGGCCTGATACATCTTCCCCTCCAGGGAAAACAGTAGCAGCTTGTGAATCTCTGCTTCATTACACCCATTAATTGCTCCCACCTCCGTGAAGTGGACCGATGGATCTCCTTCGCTGGTAAGCTTGGGCACCCCTGAAATCATATTTTCCAGCTGTGGGGTTGTGAATGAGACCACAAAATCACTTTGCAGTGCCCCCTGACCTTGGCCGTCTATGGGGTGCACCGTATTTCCGATGCCGTATGGGATGCATGGGTCCCGGCACCTCTGGCGGAGGTCGTGCATCCCTGTCCGGCTCCCAATCCTCACGGTCTTCCTATTCCTCTTCCCAGTCCACCCAGGTTTCCCCCGGGCCATTAGGTAGACCATTCTTTTAGCCTTGGATAGAGCGTGGGTCAAGCTTTCGATTTTCTCTTGGCAGGACCCGTGATTCCCACTCTTAAAATCCTTACTGGTGGCTGCCCTATACGCTGTCTTAATATCCTTCAATTGCCCCTCCAGCCTGTTATGTCCTCGGATGTGGACTTTCACGCGAAAATGGCTACCCTTGGTACATTGTAGCTGTTCACCGATGGTGATGATTGGGGCGCCTTTGTGGAGAAGCTCGATCATTTCTTCACAGCAAACGACCTGACAGGAGACAACCCGGCCACAATGGCTAGCAAGCGCAGAGCTATCCTGCGAAACAGTTGTGGGCCCACCATCTATGGCCTCGTCAGGGACTTGCTGGCACCAGCGAAGTCAACGACCAAGACATACGAGGAGCTTGTAACTATGATCCAAGAGCAACTCAAGCCCAAGGAGTGAATCCTCACAACCAGACACCGGTTCTACACCCACCGACGGCCCGAAGGCCAGGAAATCGCAAAATATGCTGCAGACCTCAGGAGGCTGGCAACCTCAACAAAGCACTGCGGGACATTTTTGTCATTGGAATCGGCCATGAGGGCCTTCTTTATAAGCTACTGTCAGCGGATACCACAGTCACACTGCAGAAGGCCATCTCTGTGAGCCAGGCATTCATGACCTCGACCTGCGGCTCCAGGCATCAGGACTCATCCTCAGGACTCAAACCCAGCAAGTACTGTGTACAGAGTGGCATCTTTTAGAGGCTAGACTGAAGAATGTGAACCTCAGGGAAGAGAGAACAGGCCCCCGAGTCCCTTAACTCAGAGTCCGCCTAGGGGGGCTAACCGAGTAGCTCCATGCTGGTGTTGCGGAGGGAATCACAGGGCTCACCAGTGCCGTTTTAAAGACTATGTATGTAAAGGCTGCAGCACAAAGGGCCACCTCCAGCGAATGTGCAAGAGAAATATGACTCACTATGTCGATGAAGAGTCTGCAAATGGCCATGAATCCAGCACGGATTATGAAACGATAGGCAGAGAGGCAGCTCAGCCCCATGATGAGGTATATAGCATGTTTACCTGCACCACTGAGTGTTCCCCGTTGAGGATGGAAGTCGGGATAGATGGCGTTCCAGTCTTCATGGAAGTGGACACGGGGGGGCGGGGGGGGGGGAGCGGGTGAGCCAGTCAGTAATGAATCAAAAAGCCTTTGGGAGGCTATGGGACAATCAAGCTGAACGATCCAAGTTGGTTCCGCTTCAGGCAAAGCTGCGCACCTACACCGATGAACTTATCCCAGTCGTTGGTAGTGCGGATGTAAAGGTACTCCATGATGGCGCGGTGCACAAGTTACCACTGTGGATTGTTGCAGGTGATGGACCACTTGGAAGAAAGTGGATGGAGAAGATCCATTGGAAGTGGAAAGATTTCATCCTTCCAGCGATCGATGTCCCCTGCGCTCAGAGGCAAAGCAAACCCCCACCTGAGGTTGGATCCGGCACCAGAGAGCAGACCAGCACAGCACCCGAGACACAGACCGCTCAGCACGACTGCATGGAGATGATCCAGCTGCGACGGCCCGAACGCACCTTCCAGGCTCCAGTGGCAGGACTCCGGAGGAAGATAATCGGATCCAAAGGCGACTTCCCAGCTTTGGTGGCAGAACCCAGGGAGAAGAGGATCACAGCAGTCGACAGCGTGGATGGAGGAAAGATGGCTCCTGAACCACGAGGTGATGCGCTGAAGAAAAAGATGGCGACGGCCAGACCACGAGGTGCAGCGCTGATGGAGCAACACGTGGTACCAAACGGAGAAGATTGGGGTAAAGAAAACAAGTCTCTCTTAAAGGAGGCCTGCAACCCACCACATTTAAAGGGACAGTTCAGCACAGTTAAGCAATGTAATAGCAAATGTGAGTTAGATGTAAAATGTGTAATTGATGATCAGAGTTGTATACATGCAATAAGCAAGGAAAAGTCATGCAATTGCAATCGGAGCTACAGGTTATTCACAATAAGTAATGAAACATTGTGTGATGTAGGATTTCAACTGCATACAGCCAATGCAGCAGGCAAATACCCATCAGGAGCACACAGGTCCAGCGAGCTACCCAAAACTGTAGCCTGTGTCCCTGGGACCAGAGTGATGCACCACGGAGTGTGGCCACAAGCTGCAGAGCAAGCGATCTCAGGAGGGCAATGGCAACGGTATCGATACCCTGCCCCCGATCGGCTCTGCCTCGCAGGCACCCGATGGCACCAACTGCCACGAGCCTAAAAAACAAACTGTGCTAAGAGGCAGCCTCCAGACCCCATTGCCACCAACGCCATACCCAGGAACGAAGGTCCACCACAACAGTTCTCCCAAAGGGGACCGGGACCAGCCAGGATCCTATCCTCATCGCCAATTGTTATGTCCTTGGATGCTCTGATAATGACTCCACAAAGCAATGTGTTGTACTTGAACTGTAGTGACCTGAGTCCTTTATTGATAACTCCAGAGTAAGGATCACACATGGTGGCCTGCCTTTTATACTAGGCCAGACACACCTGTACAGGTAACCTACAAGTCTCCCACTGCTGTGGCACACCTTGTGATAGTACAAACAGTAGCCATGTAGGATACATGACACAGCCCACCTACTTTACCCGCTAGACGAGCGGTCTCCTCCCGTGCGACCTGCTCATTGAGTTTGGCCTCTGTTACCTGACACTGCAGGTATTCTCTTTTGTTATGGGAGGTTTCCTCCTGAGTGTACCTTTTCTGCTTTTCTTCGCGCAACTCATTTAAAAGCCTCGTTCCTACCACGGCCCTTGCGGCTGACTGCTCCTTGGACTCCTTGAGCTCTGCCTTAAGCCTACCAACCTGCTCCCTAAGCAGTTTGACTTGCTTCTGCAGACACAGAAGCCAGATGGTCTTTTCTTTTGCCTTTCTATGCCCCTTACTCCCCGTCCACTCAGCGGCCTTGTCCTCCGGACTCTCAGCCCGCAAAAGGTCTAATACTCACTGTTGTGTTATGTTACGTTTCCCAAAGATTTATGAGGAAATCCTATCCCCCATTGCTGAACTCTTGGCCTTAATATCTTCAGTAACTCTCTGTTTAGCACACCCAGGCTCCTGCCGCGGTCACCAGATTTTGTAAGTGGTTTCCATTAGGTGTTTTCGACGCACCCCCACATTACAATAGTTCTAGACCTGGGAGTGATTACTGTACTAAACAGATGAATGAGTCACAGACAAATACCCGGTCTCAACCGTCAATGCTTTTATTAAAGTTAAAACACACCTGTGCCCAGTAAGAACACACCCTAGTAGTGTAATAAGGTGGACGAATTAACTGCACAAGCAACCATTAACGACTATTGGGATTACGGAGACATGGCTTGAGGGTGACCAAGGTTGAGAACTCAACATCCAGGGGTATTCAACATTCAGGAAGGATAGACAGAAAGGAAAAGGAGGTGGGGTAGCGTTGCTGGTTGAAGAGGAAATTAATGCAATAGTAAGGAAGGACATTAGCTTGGATGATGTGGAATCTGTATGGGTGGAGCTGTGAAATACCAAAGGGCAGAAAACGCTAGTGGGAGTTGTGTACAGACCACCAAGTGAGGTTGGGGATGGCATCAAATAAAAAATTAGTGATGCGTGCAATAAAGGTACAGCAGTTATCATGGGTGACTTTAATTTACATATAGATTGGGCTAACCAAACTGGTGGCAATACGGTGGAGGAGGATTTCCTGGAGTGTATTAGGGATGGTTTTCTAGACCAATATGTTGAGGAACCAACTAAAGATCTGGCCATCTTAGACTGGGTGATGTGGAATGAGAGAGGACTAATTAGCAATCTTGTTGTGCCTTGGGGAAGTGTGACCATAATATAGTAGAATTCTTTATTCAGATGGAGAGTGACACAGTTAATTCAGAAACGAGGGTCCTGAACTTAAGGAAAGGTAACTTCGATGGTATGACACGATAATTGGCTAGAATAGACTGGCGAATGATACTTAAAGGGTTGATGATGGCTAGGCAATGGCAGACATTTATAGATCACATGGATAAACTTCAACAATTGTACATCCTGGTCTGGAGTAAAAATTAAAAGGGGAAGGTGGCTCAACCGTGGCTAACAAGGGAAATTAAGGATAGTGTTAAATCCAAGGAAGAGGCATAGAATTGGCCAGAAAAAGCATCAAACCTGAGGACTGGGAGAAATTTAGAATTCAGCAGAGGAGGACAAAGAGTTTAATTGGGAGGGGGAAAATAGAGTATGAGAGGAAGCTTGCAGGGAACAGAAAAACTGCCTGCAAAAGTTTCGATAGATATGTGAAGAGAAAAAGGTTAGTGAAGACAAACGTATATCCCTTGCAGTCAGAATCAGGTGAATTTATAATGGGGGACAAAGAAATGGCAGACCAATTGAACAGATACTTTGGTTCTGTCTTCACTAAGGAAGACACAAATAACCTTCCGGAAATGCTCGGGGTCCGATGGTCTCGCAGGAAGGAGGAACTGAAGGGAATCCCTATTAGTCAGGAAATTGTGTTAGGGAAATTGAAGGTTGATAAATCCCTAGAGCCTGATAGGCTGCATCCTAGAGTACTTAAGGAAGTGGCCCTAGAAATAGTGGATGCATTGGTGATCATTTTCCAACACTCTATTGACTCTGGATCAGTTCCTATGGACTGGAGGGTAGCTAATGTAACACCACTTTTTTAAAAAGGAGGGAGAGAGAAAACAGGGAATTATAGACCGGTTAGCCTGACATCAGTGGTGGGGAAAATGTTGGAATCAATTATTAAAGATGAAATAGCAAAGCATTTGGAAAGCAGTGACAGGATCAGTCCAAGTCAGCATGGATTTATGAAAGGGAAATCATGCTTGACAAATCTTCTGGAATTTTTTGAGGATGTAACTAGTAGAATGGACAAAGGAGAACCAGTGGATGTGGTGTATTTGGACTTTCAAAAGGCTTTTGACAAGGTCCCACACAAGACCATGCAAAATTAAAGCACATGGTATTGGGGGTAATGTATTGACATAGATAGAGAATTGGTTGGCAGACAGGAAGCAGAGAGTCAGAATAAATGAGTCCTTTTCAGAATAGCAGGCAGTGACTAGTGGGGTGCCACAGGGTTCAGTGCTGTTACAATATAAATTAATGATTTAGATGAAGGAACTGAATGTAATATCTCCAAGTTTGCAGATGACACTAAGCTGGGTGGCGGTTTGAGCTGTGAGGAGGATGCTAAAAGGCTGCAGGGTGACTTGGACAGGTTAGGTGAGTGGGCAAATGCATAGCAGATGCAGTATAATGTGGATAAATGTGAGGTTATCTACTTTGGTGGCAAAAATAGGAAGGCAGAATATTATCTGAATGGCGACAGATTAGGAAAAGGGGAGGTGCAACGAGACCTGAGTGTCATGGTACATTAGTCATTGAAAGTTGGCATACAGGTACAGCAGACGGTGAAGAAGGCAAATTACATGTTGGCCTTCATAGCTAGGGGATTTGAGTGTAGGAGCAGGGAGGTCTTACTGCAGTTGTACAGGGCCTTGGTGAGGCTATACCTGGAATATTGTGTTCAGTTTTGGTCTCCTAATCTGAGGAATGACATTCTTGCTATTGAGGGAGTGCAGCGAAGGTTCACCAGACTGATTCCCGGGATGGCAGGACTGACATATGAGGAGAGACTGGATCAACTGGGCTTGTATTCACTGGAGTTTAGAAGAATGAGAGGGGATCTCATAGAAACATACAGCATTCTGACGGGATTAGACAGGTTAGATGCAGTAAGAATGTTCCCGATGTTGGGGAAGTCCAGAACCAGGGGTCACAGTCTAAGGATAAGGGGTAAGCCATTTAGGACCGAGATGAGAAGAAACTTCTTCACTCAGAGAGTTGTTAACCTGTGGAATTCTTGACCACAGAAAATTGTTGAGGCCAGTTCATTAGATATATTCAAAAGGGAGTTAGATATGGCCCTTACAACTAAAGGCATCAAGGGGTATGGAGGGAAAGCAGGAAAGGGGTACTCACATTGAATTATCAGCCATGATCTTATTGAATGGTGGTGCAGGCTCGAAGGGCCGAATGGCCTACTCCTGCATCTATTTTCTATGTTTCTATGTTTCTAATACAAACAAACAAAGTATAACACTCAGTCTGGCCTGTCCGGACAGGCCTCTATCGCGAAGTACCCAACATCTAAAACCTCCCCCTTAAAACCCTTACTAAGATTTGGTTGGGAGAACACACGATACCCCCTCACACCGTGGCTGTAATCTTAAAATTGCGTGGGCAGAGATGATGCTCACCAATTCGTTGGCTAACTTGCTGCTTCTCCTGGTGAAAATGTGTCTCTTCTGGGTTCTTCTCTCTGTCCCACACAGAGCGCTCGGTCCTTTTAGAGGCGAAGCAGCGAGAGCAAGACAGAGAGAGAGCTGTGGCCACACGGCCCCTTTTATATCCCCACACTGTTTGCCTTTTCAGGCCAAATAAAGTATGTTCTTGTTTTCAAGCTTCCTGTTTGTGTGGCTTCTGGGTATTCCACTGATGGCTGGTGTGGGGTTTCGCGTCCAACCGGTCTGGGACTTAATGGCTTTCTATTGTTCTGGTATTCCCGCTGTTATGTATGCAACACCTTGTAACCAGCATTCTACCGCCATCAGCGGGCGCATCTGTTGGAGTCCCAAGGAATCCCAGCATCCCTTGGGAGCACTGCATATAAGCAGGCCTCCCATGCTATGCTAACATTCTGGAGTCAGAATAAAGAGACTAAGGTCACACTACAACGAAGGGCAATCCTCCTCACCGTCTGCGGGGCAACAACCTATGGTCTCATGAAAAATCTTCTTGCTCCGGTGAAACCAACAACCAAATCAAATGAAGAACTGTGTACGCTGGTCCAGGAGCACCTAAATCTGAAGGAGAGCATTCTGATGGCAAGGTATCGATTTTACACGTGTCAATGGTCTGAAGGCCAGGAAGTGGCGAGCTACGTCACCGAACTAAGGCGCCTTGCAGGACATTGCGAATTCGATGGATTTCTGGAGCAAATGCTAAGAGTCTTTTTTGTGTTTGGCATTGGCCATGAGGTTATCCTTTGCAAACTATTGACTGTTGAAACACTGAACCTGAGCAAAGCCATAACGAAAGCCCAGACATTTATGTCCACCAGCGATAGCACCAAACAAATTTCGCAGCATAAAGATGCTTTGGCAAGTACTGTACACAAAGTAATGTTGTTTTCAGGCAGGAATGCATATGGCAGAACATACACGCCTGCAGCTGCATGACCTCAGATGACTCAGAGTCCGCCATCAAATGTGAATGTGAGGCAATCAACACTTTGTTGGTGCTGCGGAGGTGATCATCGAGCCCATCAATGCCGCTTCAAACACTATGCGTGCACAGTCTGTGGAACAATGGGACACATCCAGTGAATGTGCAGACGAGCTGCAAACCCTGCAAACCACCACGTTGCCGAGGAAGACCGATCCATGGTGGATCAAACTGAACTGGAGACTCGAACCAAGGAGGCAGAAGTGTATGGGGTACACACCTTCACCACGAAATGTCCACCGATCATGTTAAAAGTTGAACTGAACGGAATTCCAGTATCCATGGAATTGGACATGGGTGCGAGTCAGTCTATCATGAGCAAAAAGGCCTTCGAGAGGCTGTGGTGCAACAAGGCACAAAGGCCCAAGCTGAGCCCTATTCATACCAAGTTGAGAACTAACACTAAAGAGCTGATCCCTGTAATTGGCAGTGCAGCAGTAAAAGTCTCCTATGATGGAGCGGTGCACGAACTACCACTATGGATTGTACCAGGAGATGGCCCCACACTGTTCAGCAGAAGCTGGCTGGGAAAAATCCGCTGGAACTGGGATGACAGCCGAGCACTTTTGTCCGTCATCGACGCCTCATGTGCCCAGGTTTTGAGCAAGTTCCCATCGTTGTTTGAGCCAGGCATCGGAAATTTTTCTGGGGCGAAGGTGCAGATCCACTTGGTTCCCGATACACAACCCATCCACCACAAGGCATGGTGTGAGAAAAAGTGGAGATCGAGCTGGACAGGCTGCAACGAGAGGGCATCATCGTGCCGGTGAGTGGGCCAGTCTAATTGTTCCAGTTCTCAAGAACGATGGCATAGTCAGAATTTGTGGGGACTATAAAGTAACGATTAACTGTTTTTCGCTGCAGGACCAGTACCCGCTACCCAAGGCAAACGACCTATTTGCAACGCTGATAGTAGGGAAGACGTTCACCAAGTTGGACCTGACCTCGGCCTACATGATGCAGGAGCTGGCAGAATCTTCGAAAGGCCTCACCTGCATCAACACGCACAAAGGTCTGTTCATCCACAATAGATGCCCGTTTGGGATTCGATCGGCCGCAGCTATTTTTCAAAGGAACATGGAGAGTCTGCTAAAGTTGGTTCCGCGCACTTTGGTTTTCCAGGGCGACACATCACAGGTCGGGGCAACATTGAACACTTGCAGAACCTGGAAGAGGTTCTAAATCAGCTAGATCGTGTGGGACTCATGTTGAAACACTCGAAGAATCGCGGCAGACGGCATCAGACACCCCGACGCCAAGACGGAGGTCGTCAAGAACGCGCCGAGACCACAGAACATGACGGAGCTGCGGTCGTTCTTGGGACTCCTCAATTATTTTGGTAATTCCTACCCGGGTTAAGCACTTGCTCGAGCCTCTGGATGTGTTGCTACGCAAAGGAGATGACGGGATATGGGGGAAATCACAAGAGACTGCTTTTGAGAAAGCCAGAAATCTGTTATGTTCCAACATACTGCTTGCTCTGTATGCCCCATGTAAACGTTTAGTGCTAGCTTGTGATGCGTCTTCGTACGGTGTCGGGTGTGTGTTACAACAAGCAAACGAATCGGGAACATTGCAACCGGTCGCTTATGCATGCAGGAATTTGTCCAAGGCCGAAAGGGCCTACAGCATGATTGAAAAAGAAGCTCTGGCATGCATTTACGGGGTGAAAAAAATGCACCAGTATCTGTTTGGGCTTAAGTTTGAGTTAGAAACTGACCATAAGCCGTTCCTATCGCTATTCTCAGAGAGCAAAGGTATTAATTCCAATGCCTCTGCTCGCATCCAAAGATGGGCGCTCACGCTGTCTGCATATAACTATGTAATTCGCCTTAGGCTAGACACAGAGAACTGCGCTGATGCTCTCAGTTGGCTACCATTGCCCACCGCCGGGGTGGAAATGGCACAGCCTGCAGACTTGCTCTTGGTGATGGATGCATGGATGGTGACGATGGAGCTGATCTAGTGTCCCAGCAGAGATGCATGAAGAGATCAAGTCGTTCCAGCGGCGCAAAGATGAAATGGCCATACAGGCGGACTGTCTTTTGTGGGGTAATCATGTGGTTTTGCCTAAGAAAGGCAGGGAAAGGTTCATACGCGACCGACACAGTACTCGCCCAGGCATGGTAATGATGAAAGCTATAGCCAGATCCCATGTGTGGTGGCCCGGCATCGACTCAGATTTGGAGTCTTGCGTGCGCCAATGCAACATTTGATCTCAACTGAACAATGCACCCAGGGAGGCACCGCTAAGCTTGTGGTCATGGCCTTCCAAACCGTGGTCTAGGATCCACGTTGACTTCGCTGGCCCGTTTCTAGGCAAAATGTTTTTGACTGTTGTGGATGCTTATTCAAAATGGATTGAGTGTGTAATAATGTCTGTAAGCACATCCACTGCCACCATCGAAAGCCTACGAGCCATGTTTGCCACGCACGGCTTGCCTGATGTCCTTGTCAGCGACAATGGGCCGTGCTTCACCAGCGCTGAATTCAAGGAATTCATGACCTGCAATGGGATCAAGCACGTCACATCTGCCCCATTCAAGCCTGCATCTAACGGCCAGGCAGAACGGGCAGTCCAAACCATCAAGCAAAGCTTGAAACATGTGTCAGAAGTGTTGTGTATGGAGAAAGAGTCAGACTGAACACAGTGAGCTCAAAGTAAAGTGTGACCTTAGTCTTTTATTGCAGGTCCTCAGAGTGCCTCTCCAACCTGTGAAGCCTCCTTAAATACCTGTGCTCCCAAGGGATTATGGGATCCCTTGGAACTCCCAAAAATGAACCCTCTGGTGGCAGTACAGAGCAAATACAAGGTTACATATATAACAACACTACCCGCTCCCCCCCTCCCCCCGCAAAGTCAATAGTGTAACTATTTACAATGTGAGGTGATCTGGAGCCCTTCTTGCCCTGGTTGATTGTCCCGGTGTGAAAGCTGGTGTTGTTGAATCATTTGTTGGGCCCTCACTGGGCTGCTGTGCAGCTGGCCTTGCTGGGCTGCCTGGTGTGTTGGGCCCTTCTGGGCTGCTGTGCATGATGGATTCTGCTTCGTGGTCAACCGTGGTGCCGGTTGCCACTGGTGTGTATGTTGGGGAATCAAAAAAGGTAGGGTCCAAGGTGGGTTGCTCAGGGTAGTCCGTGAATCTGAGTTTGATTTGGTCCAAGTGTTTCCGATGAATGAGTCCATTTGAAAGTTTGACCCGAAACACCCTGCTCCCCTCTTTGGTGGGGTCTCGTGCAGTAGCTAGGCAGGACTCGGGATAGGCGAGTCTGCAGTGAGCCTTCAGTTACCCTCTTCAAGCCTTGCTTGATGGTTTGCACTGCTCTCTCTGCCTGACCATTGGACGCTGGTTTAAATGGGGCAGATGTGACATGTTTGATCCCGTTACGGGTCATGAATTCTTTGAACTCAGCACTGGTAAAACATGGCCTGTTGTCGCTCACCAGGACAGCGGGTAAGCTATGAGTTGCAAACATGGCCCGCAGGCTTTCAGTGGTGGCAGCGGACGTGCTGGCCGACATTATCTCACATTCAATCCACTTGGAGTACGCGTCTACAACCACAAGGAACATTTTACCCAAGAACGAGCCTGCATTGTCAACGTGTACCCTAGACCACGGTTTGGAGGGCCAAGACCATAAACTTAGCGGCGCCTCCCTGGGCACATTGCTTAACTGCAAGCATGTATTACATCTGTGAACGCAGGATTGTAAGTCCGCATCGATACCGAGCCACCATACATGGGATCTGGTTATCGGTTTCATCATTACGACGCCTGGGTGGGTACTGTGGAGGTCATGAAGGTGAAGGTGTCTCTGCCCCTCTTGGGGACACTACTCGATTGCCCCACAGAAGGCAGTCTGCCTTTATAGACATTTCATCTTTGCGCTGCTGGCTTTATCTCTTCCTGCATTTCCATTGGGACACGGGACCAGCTCCTGTGAAGCACACAGCTTTTGACGAGAGATAATAAGGGGTCCTGGCTTGTCCAGGTTTTGATCTGCCGGGCAGTGACAGATGATTTCTCACTCTCAAATGCTTCCATAACCATGGCTAGATCTGCGGGCTGCACCATTTCCACCCCCGTGGTGGGCAGTGGCAGCCTACTGAGAGCATCGGCGCAGTTTTCTGTGCCTGGCCTGTAGCGGATGGCATAGTTGTATGCGGACAACTACTCTCAGAAAACAGGGATATAAGTGGTTTATGGTCAATTTCCAATTCCCATAGACACACTATAATGCTTCTTTCTCAATCATGCTGTCGGCTCTCTCAGACTTAGACAGACTTCTGGATGCATAAGCAACCGGTTGCAGTTTCCCAAAATCATTAGCTTGTTGCAATACACACCCGACGCCATATGACGACGCATCACATGCTAGTACCAAACGCTTACATGGATCATACAACACAAGCAATTTGTTTGAGCATAACAATTTTTGCACTTTTACAAAGGCGTTTTCTTGGCTTTTGCCCCAAACTCCTTTTCGTAGTAAGGCATGCAGTGGTTCTAACAGTGTGCTGAGACCTGGTAAGAAGTTACCAAAATAGTTCAAGAGTCCCAGAAACGACCACAGCTCTGTCACATTCTGTGGTCTCGGTGCGTTCTCGATTGCCTCCGTCTTCGCATTGGTGGGCCTGATGCCGTCCGCTGCAATCCTCCTTCCCAAGAACTCCACTTCAGGCACCAGGAAAATGCACTTCGAGCGTTTTAACCTGAGCCCCACGCGGTTGAGTTGACTAATAACCTCCTCCAGGTTCTGCAGATGCTCAATTGTGTTCTGACCTGTGACCAAGATGTCGTCCTGGAAGACCACAGTGTGCGGGACTGACTTCAGTAAACTTTCCATGTTTCTCTGGAATATCGCCGCCGCTGATCGGATTCCAAACGGGCATCTGTTATAAACAAAAAGACCTTTGTGCATGTTGATGCAGGTGAGGGCCTTCGATGATTCATCCAGTTCCTGCGACATGTAGGCTGAAGTGATGCCCTCTCTTTCTCAAGCTCAATCTCTACCCTTTCTCTCATCATGTACGGTATTGCTCTCGCCTTGTGATGGATGTGTCGCGCCCCCGGAATTAGGTGGATCTGCACTTTTGCTCCTTGGAATTTCCCGATGCCTGGTTCGAACAGCGAAGGAAATTTGTTTAAGACCTGGGCACACGAAGTGTCGTCAGTGGGCGATAGCGCTCGGGTGTCGTCCCAGTTCCAACGTATCTTGCCCGGCCAGCTCCTGCCGAGCAGTGTGGGACCATCACCCGGTACCACCTGGAGTCGTAGCTTGTGCACTGCTCCATCGTAAGAGACCTTTACGGTAGCACTGCCTATTACAGGAATCAGTTCTTTTGTGTAGGTTCTTAGTTTTGTGCGAATTGAAGTTAAGACTGGCCTTGAGGCCTTGTTGCACCATAACCTTTCGGAAGTCTTATCCCATAATGGACTGGCTCACGCCCGTGTCCAGCTCCATTGACACCGGGAGTCTATTTAGTTCAACATTTAGTATTATCAGGGGACAATTCGTGGTGAATGTGTGTGCCCCATGTACCTCTGCCTCCTCGATCTGAGGCTCTGGTCCATCGTGATCCTCCATGGGTCTGCAATGTGGTGGTTTGCAGGTTTAACAGGCTTTGCAGCTCGCTTGGAGGTGTCCCATTGATCCACAGCCCTTGCAAACGTACTCTTTGAATCAGCATGAATGGAAATGATGATCACCCCCGCAGTGCCAACAAGGTGTTAATGGCCTTGCATTCATCACCCTTGATGGTGGACTCTGAGACATCTGTGGACGTGCAGCTGCAGGCATGTGTGACCTGCCCTGTACGTTATGATTCGAAAACAACATCACTTTGTTCACACTACTTGTAGCAGCACTTGTGTGCTGAGAGATTTGCTTCGTATTGTCACTGGTGACAATGAACGCCTAGGCTATCGCTATGGCCTTACTCAAGGTTGGGGTCTCTACAGTCAAAAGTTTCCGAAGTATGGTTTCGTGGCCAATGCCAAGTACAAAAAGGTCTCTGAGCATGTGCTCAGTAGTGGGCGAGCCCCAAACTAGTGAACATGTATCCAATAAGTTAACCAAGCAGCAGCCTGTGCTCACGGGACTAAAGAGACATACCAAAGAGTGTCCCAATGTGTGCTCGAGTCAGACAAGCTGCTCATCCCACAAGTTTGGGAGAGCAGAGGCACCAGTATCGATGCATTGTTTCGAGAATATCTAACACTATCTGTGCATCATAACATGATCCGCCACGGGCCAGGCACTGAGAACGACACTAATGCCCTCAGTTGGCTACTGACGCCCACCACCGGGGTGGAAATGGCGCAGCCTGCAGACCCACTCGTGGTCGTGGAAGTGCTAGAAAGTGAGGGGTCAACCGTAACAGCCCCCCAGCTTAGGACCTGGACCAGCCAGGATCCCATGTTACCGCCGGCCAAAGGAGAACTGTTAGACGGGATGTGGCAACCTATCCGTCGCAGAGACGAAAGACCCATCCCAACGTTGCAAAGTAAAGCAGGGCGGTTACACAAGGTCGGCGGTTTGGGGCCCCCATACTACGGTCCAATGTCCACGGGGACCACTAGGCCTCCCGACACCACTGAAAGTCTCAAGGCCATTGCGACCATTGTGGGACTCCCTAAAGACCTGGCTATCCTGGGTGCTACACAGTCACCAGACAGAATCACTCAGAACCAAGCCGTCAGCATGCCATCAGCAGAGAATGCACTATAATTGCATGGCCCCCCAGGCGACATCAGAATAAGTGATGTAGACCATGATCAGGGCCCCAGTTAGGCCGCTAGCACTGCATTAGCCAAGGGGGAGGGGGCATGGAGCGTATGTGATGAAAACAGAGCACTTGATTGTGAAACCATGTACCGTGCTAACAAGTAAAGCATTTGGGCAAGACCAAACTGCGAACTACAGATAACCAGGAACCACTGTGAAAGGACCTGGCCCCCAACGACCCACAAACACAATCGACCTCGCCGTCAACCACAAGGATCAACCCACCACGTCAGGATTTCAACCCAGGCGATCGACCCGGGGACGCAGGACGCCAGATCGCCTCAACTTGCGAATAACTAGTACATAAGACTTTGGAGGGGGGGGGGACTGATGTTATGTGTGCATGTAAACCTCACCAAAATGTAAGACTTGCCACTAGGGAGCACACCTATGGGACACCTAAGGGTCACCTGTGCACCCTGGGGCAAGCAGGTATAAAAGGTGATTAACCATGCTGCTTCCTCACTCTGGAGTCTGAATAAGGAGACCAAGGTCATAACAGTTTCAGCATGCAATACAGTCCTGTGGATTTATTCTGAACACGTGTTGTGCTCCTCCTGTACTATGTGGGAAGTCAGGGACGCTTCTGGTGTCCCTGACGACTATGTGTGCGGGAAGTGTATCCGGCTGCAGCTCCTGACGGACTGCATTGCGGACACTGGAGCTGCGACTGGATTCACTGTGGAGCATCCACGATGCTGAGAATGACGTGAATAGCATGTTTCGTGAGTTGGTCTCACCGGAGGTCAAGGGTACACAGACAGATAGTAAATGGGTGACCAACAGGAAGAGCAGTGCAAGGAAGGTAGTGCAGGGGTCCCCTGCGGTCATCCCCCTGCAAAATAAATACACTGCTTTGGGTACTGTTGAGGGGGGTGACTCATCAGGGGAGAGTAACAGCAACCAAGTTCATGGCACTGTGGCTGGCTCTGCTGCACAGGAGGGTAGGAAAAAGAGTGGGAGAGCAAAAGTGATAGGGGATTCAATGGTGAGGGGAATAGATAGACATTTCTGTGGCCACAACCGCGACTCCAGGATGGTATGTTGCCTCCCTGGTGTAAGGGTCAAGGATGTCTCGGAGCAGGTGCAAAGCATTCTGAAAAGGGAGGGTGAACAGCCAGTTGTCGTGGTGCATATAGGTACCAACGATATAAGTAAAAAAAGGGATGAGGTCCTACAAGACGAATTTAGGGAGCTAGGAGCTAAATTAAAAAGAAGGACCTCAAAAGTAGTAATCTCAGGATTGCTACCAGTGCCACGTGCTAGTCAGAGTAGGAATCGCAGGATAGCTCAGATGAATACGTGGCTTGAGGAGTGGTGCAGAAGGGAGGGATTCAAAACCTCTGGGACATTGGAACCGGTTCTGGCGGAGGTGAGACCAGTACAAACCGGACGGTCTGCACCTGGGCAGGACCGGAACCAATGTCCAAGGGGGAGTGTTTGCTAGTGCTGTTGGGGAGGAGTTAAACTAATACGGCAGGGGGATGGGAACCTATGCAGGGAGACAGAGAGAAGTAGAATGGGGGCAGAAGCAAAAGATAGAAAGAAGAAAAGTAAATTGGAGGGCAGGGAAACCCAAGGCAAAAAGCAAAAAGGGCCACATTACAGCAAAATTCTAAAGGACAAAGTGTATTAGAAAGACAAGCCTGAAGGCTCTCTGCCTCAATGCAAGGGGTATTCGGAATAAGGTGGCCGAATTAACTGCGCAAATAGCAGTTAACAGATATGATGTAATTGGCATCACGGAGACATGGCTCCAGGGTGACCAAGGCTGGGAACTCAACATCCAGGGGTATTCAGCATTCAGGAAGGATAGACAGAAAGGAAAAGGAGGCGGGGTGGCATTGCTGGTTAAAGAGGAGAGTAACACAATAGTATGGAATGACATTAGCTTGGATGATGTGGAATCAGTATGGGTGGAGCTGCGGAATACCAAAGGGCAGAAAATGCTAGTGGGAGTTGTGTAAAGATCACCAAACAGTAGTAGTAAGGTTGGGGACAGCATCAAACAAGAAATAAGGGATGCATTCAATAAATGTACAGCAGTTATCATGGGTGACTTTAATCTACATATTGACTGGGCTAACCAAACTGGTAACAATGCGGTGGAGGCGGATTTCCTGGAGTGCATTAGGGATGGTTTTCTAGATCAGTATGTCGAGGAACCAACCAGAGAGCTGGCCATCCGAGACTGGGTGATGTGTAATGAGAAAGGACTAATTAGCAATCTTGTTGTGCGAGGCCCCTTGGTGAAGAGTGACCATAACATGGTAGAATTCTTTATTAGGATGGAGAGTGACACAGTTAATTCAGAAACTAGAGTCCTGAACTTAAGGAAACTTTGATGGTTTGAGGCATGAATTGTCCAGAGTAAATGATACTTAAAGGGTTGACGGTGGATAGGCAATGGCAAACATTTAAAGATCACATGGATGAACTTCAGCAATTGTACATCCCTGTCTGGAGTAAAAATAAAATGGGGAAGGTAACTCAACCGTGGCTAACAAGGGAAATTAAGGATAGTGTTAAATCCAAGGAAGAGGCATATAAATTGGCCAGAAAAAGCAGCAAACCTGAGGACTGGGAGAAATTTAGAATTCAGCAGAGGAGGACAAAGGGTTTAATTAAGAGGGGGAAAATAGAGTACGAGAAGAAGCTTGCCGGGAACATAAAAACTGACTGCAAAAGCTTCTTTAGATATGTGAAGAGAAAAAGCTTAGTGAAGACAAACATACGTCCCTTGCAGTCGGAATCAGGTGAATTTATAATGGGGAACAAAGAAATGGCAAACCAATTGAACAAATACTTTGGTTCTGTCTTCACAAAGGAAAACACAAATAACATTCTGAAAGTACTAGGGGACCGATGGTCTAGTGAGAAGGAGGAACTGACGGATATCCTTATTAGGCGGGAAATTGTGTTTGGGAAATTAATGGGATTGAAGGCCAATAAATCCTCGGGGCCTGATGGTCTGCACCCCAGAGTACTTAAGGAAGTGGCCCTAGAAATAGTGGATACATTGGTGATCATTTTCCAACAATCTATCGACTCTGGATCAGTTCCTATGGACTGGAGAGTAGCTAGTGTAACACCACTTTTTAAAAAGGGAGGGAGAGAGAAAGCAGGTAATTATAGATCGGTTTGCCTGACATCAGTGGTGGGGAAAATGTTGGAATCAATTATTAAAGATGAAATAGCAGCGCATTTGAAAAGCAGTAACAGGATCGGTCCAAGTCAGCATGGATTTATGAAGGGGAAATCATGCTTGACAAATCTTCTGGAATTTTTTGAGGATGTAACTAGTAGGGTGGACAAGAGAGAACCAGTGGATGTGGTGTATTTGGACTTTCAAAAGGCTTTTGACAAGGTCCCACACAAGAGATTGGTGTGCAAAATCAAAGCACATGTATTGGGGGAAAATACTGACATGGATAGAGAACTGGTTGGCAGACAGGAAGCAGAGAGTCGGGATAAACGGGTCCTTTTCAGAATGGCAGGCAGTGACTAGTGGGGTGCCACAGGGCTCGGTGCTGGGACCCCAGCTCTTTACAATATACATCAATGATTTGGATGAAGGAATTGAGTGTAATATCTCCAAGTTTGTAGATGACACTAAACTGGGTGGTGGTGTGAGCTGTGAGGGGGGCGCTAAGAGGTTACAGGGTGACTTAGACAGGTTAGGTGAGTGGGAAAATGCATGTCAGATGCAGGATAATGTGGATAAATGTGAGGTTATCCACTTTGGGGGCAAAAACGCGAAGACAGAATATATCTGAATGGTGGCAGATTAGGAAAAGGGGAGGTGCAACGAGACGTGGGTGTCATGGTACATCAGTCATTGAAAGTTGGCATACAGGTGCAGCAGGCGGTAAAGAAGGCAAATGGTATGTTGGCCTTCATAGCGAGGGGATTTGAGTATAGGAGCAGGGAGGTCTTACTGCAGCTGTACAGGGCCTTGGTGAGGCCTCACCTGGAATATTGTGTTCAATTTTGGTCTCCTAATTTGAGAAGGACGTTCTTGTTATTGAGGGAGTGCAGTGAAGGTTCACCAGACTGATTTCCAGGATGGCCGGACTGACATATGAGGAGAGACTGGATCAACTGGTCCTTTATACATTGGAGTTTAGAAGGATGAGAGGGGATCTCATAGAAACATACAAGATTCTGACGGGACGGTACAGGTTAGATGCGGGTAGATTGTTTATGATTTCAGACCAATGTTGGTATAAATATTTTTTAATTTAACGTAACTTTGTTGCGCATTGTCTCATGAACACTGGTGATTCCTTAACATGAAAGGGTTAAATAAAACTTAACTTCAATCAACGTAAGCTTTAACTGGCACCAAGGTGATGGCCTCCATTGATGTCTGAGCTGCACACACAGCAGTGTTTCAGCATTGTCACTCACAGCAACGTTCTTTCAGGCAAATCGTTCATATACCAGCTCCTGACATAAGAGTCTTGCAGCTATGTAGCCACCACAGGCCCTTTCCTGCGGTCTGGAGCGGGCCGTCGACATGGTTGCATAGCCAGCTTGATTGTCTTGCCCTAGGTCAGTGTCCAGCCCCTCGTCTTCCACTTCCTCTCACTCCTGAGTTGGAGCATCAGTCCCTTCTGGCAATTCTTCGCCCCTCCTTATAGACAGGTTGTGCAGCATGGAGCACACGGCCACGAATTTAGCAACTTGCTCAGGGTTGTATTGTAGCTCCCCTCCTGAGTGGTCCAGGCATCTGAAGCGCTGTTTAAGCACAGTTATTGTTTTCTGGACCACATTGCATGTGTCTCTGTTGCTCTGGTTGTATCGCTTCTCGGCCTCGGTATGGGTGTCACGCAGGGAGGTCATCAGCCAGGTGGCTAGACCATATCGGTTGTCACCAAGCATCCAGCATTGTCCTTGTGGCTGACTCTTGAACATGTCAGAGAGAGCGCTCTCATGCAGGATGTGAGCCTCATCGAAGCTGCCCGGACATTTGGCATTCACTGCCATTATAATCTGGTTGTGGTTGACAACTAGTTGGACCTTCAGAGAGTAAAATCCTTTTCTGTTACGAAAAAGATCTGGGTCCTGAGAAGGTGCCCGCACGGCGATGTGAGTGCACTGTATTGTTCCCTGCACCGTGGGGAACTTAGCAATGTGGTCGAATGCTCCAGTTCTGTCAGTCTAAGCCTCCGTGATCATGGGGAAGCTGATAAAGTCCATCCTTCGCCCGTACAGGGCCTCTGTGACCTGTCTAATGCAGCGATGGGTGGCATGGTGAGACACAGGGGAAATCTCGACCGCGGAGGCCAGAAAGGAACCGGACGCATAGAAAGACAGTGCCGCAGTGATCTTGACCTCGACCGACACTGATGTCCTGATGGCAGGCTGCATACGTGACCTGATGAGCTCACATATTTCATTGATCACCACCTTGTGGAAGCACAGTTTCCGAAGGCAGGTGTGCTCGGACACATCGAGGTAAGACCTCTTCTCTCTGTCACTGCGGGGTGTGTATCGTCTGGATCTCCTCCTCATTCTGGCATGTCTTAAATTGGGCACATCAGACATTGAGCCATTTGCACTCTGCAGCATCTGCATATTAATTGATGCAGGCTGAGAAATGGCTGGCCCCATTGCAATGAAAATATAATAGCGATTGATCAGAAGCAATAATTTCCTCACTAAAATACACCTATAGTAAACCCCCAAATAGTCCATAGTCTGCTGAGATGGTCACTTCACCTGAGAAGAACTCCAGAGTCAATCCAATTTCCCCTGAAGTTGAAGCAGCCTTTTGAATGAAGCGACCTGCGACTTTTAAAATGGCGCCCACACCGCTTTGATTCGTTCAGAACAGTTCCTCTTTTTCTGAGCGTTGTGACCTGGTCTCTTTATTCAGACTCCAGAGTGGAGAAGCAGCATGGTGAATCACCTTTTATATCTGTTTGCCCCAGGGTGCACAGGCGACCTTTAGGTCTCCCACAGGTGTGCCCCCGAGTGGCAAGTCTTACATTTTGGTGAGGTTTGCATACATACATAACATCATCTATCATATATGATTCTTCGGATATGAGTGGGTGTGGCATCATGCAATGGTGTAAACTTTACTCACGTCGCATCACTTCAGGGTCTGCAGGTGTGATGCAGCCACACCACACCCACACACGCCTTCAGTCCCTCTCAGCTCCCTCTGTCTCTGTCTCCTCTTCTGCGCATGTCATGGTAAACCTTGACCTCCTGAGTTGCGGGAATTGAGTGTTGCCATGCCGTTGCTAAGGACGGCAACACTTTACGGCAGAAGGTCAGAGAGATTTAACGCTACCGCCCATTTCATATTGCTTGCGGTAACGCCCAATTTAAAAAATGGAGACGAGGGGCTTTGAGAATGGGTGACAGGCCGACGATCTATAAACCCATTTTTACAGTGCATGCCAAAAATAATGCCCATTTTTGGGCGATCTGCACAAAAGTGTAAAATCTAGCCCATATCTTTTGTTATTTATAACCATGCAAGTTATGATGATTACTTTGTTATAATTACCTCTTCATTAAGGAGGGAGAAATGTAATATATATAGCTGATGGACTACTGTGGACTACTAAAGAAACAAAGAAAGGGAATGAGCAAGATCGAGGAAGAGAGAGACAGAAGCAGAGACAGAGAGAAACACAGAGAGAGAGAGAGAGAGAGACAGTGAGAGAGAGGGAGAGAGATAGATAGAGAGAGAGAAATAGAGAGACAGAGAGACAGAGAGAGAGAGAGAGAGACAAAGAGGGACAGACAGAGAGATGGAGAGAGTGAGAGAGAGACAGACAGAGAACAAGAGAGAGGGAGAGACAGCGACAGACAAAGAGAGTGACAGAGAGAGGGAGAAAGAGAGACGTACAGAGAGAGGGAGAGAGAACGAGAGAGAAAGGGAGACCGACAGAGAGACAGACAGAGAAACAGACAGGGACAGAGAGAGAGAGGGAGACAGAGAGGGAGACAGAGAGTGAGAGAGGCAGCAAGACAGACAGACAGAGAGAGTGAGTCAGAGACAGAGAGAGTGAGTCAGAGACAGAGAGAGACAGACAGAGAGAGAGAGACAGGCAGACAGAGAATGAGAGAGAGAAAGAGAAAGAGAGACAGTCAGAGAAACAGAAAAATGGAATGAGCAAGATCGAGGAGAGAGACAGACAAAAAGTGGGACAGAGAGACAGCGAGAGAAAGAGAGAGACAGAGAGAGACAGAGAGATAAACAGAGAGATAGAGAAAAAGAGAGATAGAGGTAGAGAGAGAGACAGAAAGAGAGACAGAGAGAGAGACACGCACAGAGAGCAAAAGAGTGAGACAGAGACAGACAGAGAGCGACAGGCAGAGGGAGAGAGAGAGAGAGAGAGAGAGAGACAGCGAGAGAGAAGGAGAGAGACAGAGAGAGACAGAGACAGAGAGAGAGAGGCACAGAGGGAGAGGGAGAGAAAGAGACAGACAGAGAAAGAAACAAAGAAAGGGAACGAGCAAGATTGGGGGAAAGAGAGAGACAGAAGAGACAGAGAGTGAGAGAGAGAGAAAGAGAAAGAGAGAGACAGAGAGACGGAGACAGAGAGAGAACGTGAGACAGATAGAGAGCAAGAAAGAGAGAGAGACAGGGACAGAAAGGGAGAGACCGACAGAGAGAGAGAGAAAGAGAGAGCGAGAGAGAGATAGACAGAACGAGAGAGAGGGAGAGACAAAGAGAGAGATAGAGAGAGCAAGAGAGAACGAGAGAGAGGGAGGCAGAGAGCGAGACAGACAGAGAGACTGTTATGTCTCAAATAAGGTAATGTAACTGTAGACGTGAGTAAGTGTGACCTTTGTTCCTTTATTCTAACTCCAGAGTGCTGGTCCAACATGGGAGGCCTGCTTATACACAGTGCTCCCAAGGGATGCTGGGATCCCTTGGGACTCCATCAGGTACACCCTCTGGTGGTGGTATAATACTGGTTACATAGGGTTGCATACATAACATCACTCCCTCCCAAAGTCAATAGTACACTTATTTACAGGGTGAGATGATCTGGGACCTTTCGCTCCCTGGTCGATCGTCTCGGTACAAATGCAAGTATGGGTGAGTTGGTTGGTTCTTCGCTGGGCTGCAGTGCAGCTGGCCTTGTTGGGCTGGAAGGGATGGTGAGTTCAGCTTTGTGGCCAACTGTGATGTCATAGAAACATAGAAACATAGAAAATATGTGCAGGAGTAGGCCATTCGGCCATTTGAGCCTGCACCACCATTCAATAAGATCATGGCTGATCATCACTTCAGTACCCTTTCCTGCTTTATTTCCATACCCCTTGATCCCTTTAGCCGTAAGGGCCATATCTAACTCCCTCTTGAATATATCCAATGAACTGGCCTCAACAACTGTCTGCGGTAGGAAATTCCACAGGTTAACAACTCTCTGAGTGAAGAAGTTTCTCCTCATCTCGGTCCTAATGGCTGACCCTTTATCCTTAGACTGTGTCCCCTGGTTCTGGACTTCCCCAACATCGGGAACATTCTTCTTGTACCTAACCTGTCCAGTACCGTCAGTATTTTATATGTTTCTATGAGATCCCTTTCCCATTCTTCTAAACTCCAATGAATACAGGCTCAGTTAATCCAACCATTCCTCATATGTCAGTCCTGCCATCCCGGGAATCAGTCTGGTGAACCTTCGCTGCACTCCCTCAATAGCAAGGACGTCCTTCCTCAGATTAGGAGACTAAAACTCAACACAATATTCCAGGTGAGGCCTCACCAAGGCCCTGTACAACTGCAGTAAAACCTCCCTGCTCCTATACTCAAATCCCCTAGCTATGAAGGCCTTCTTCACCGCCTGCTGTACCTGCATGCCAACTTTCAATAAGTGATGTACCATGACACCCAGGTCTCGTTGCACCTCCCCTTTTCCTAATCTGCTGCCATTCAGATAATATTCTGCCTTCGTGTTTATGCCCCCAAAGTGGATAACCTCACATTTATCCACATTATACTGCATCTGCTATGCATTTGCCCACTCACCTAACCTGTCCAAGTCACCCTGCAGCCTCTTTGCATCCTCCTCATAGCTCACACCATCACCCAGCTTAGTGTCATCTGCACACTTGGAGATATTACACTCAATTCCTTCATGTAAATCATTTATGTATATTGTAAATAGTTATGGTCCCAGCACTGAGCCCTGCGGTACCCCACTGCCTGCCATTCTGAGAAGGATCCATTTATCCCGACTCTCTGCTTCCTGTCTGCCAACCAGTTCTCTATCCACATCAATACATTACCCCCAATACCATGTTAATTTTGCGCACCAATCTCTTGTGTGGGACCTTGTCAAAAGCCTTTTGAAAGTTCAAATACAGCACATCCACTGGTTCTCCCCTGTCCACTCTACTAGTTACATCCTCAAAAAATTCTAGAAGATTTGTTTGTAAAGCATGATTTCCCCTTCATAAATCCATGCTGACTTGGATCGATCCCGTCACTGCTTTCCAAATGCGCTGCTATTTCATTCCAACATTTTCCCCACCACTGATGTCAGGCTAACCGGTCTATAATACCCTGCTTTCTCTCTCCCTCCTTTCTTAAAAAGTGGTGTTACATTAGCTACCCTCCAGTCCATAGGAACTGATCCAGAGTCGATAGACTGCTGGAAAATGATTACCAATGCATCCACTATTTCTAGGCCCATTTTCTTAAGTACTCTGGGATGCAGACTATCAGGCCCTGTTGATTTATTGGCCTTCAATCCCATCAATTTCCTGAACACAATTTCTCGCCGAATAAATATTTCCTTCCGTTCCTCCTTCTCACTAGACCCTCTGTCCCCGAGTATTTCCGGAAGGTTATTTGTGTCTTCCTTCGTGAAATTGGTCTGCCATTTATTTGTTCCCCATTTTAAATTCACCTGACTGAGTCTGACTGCAAGGGACCTACGTTTGTCTTCATTAATCTTTTTCTCGTCACATATCTATAGAAGCTTTTGCAGTCACTTTTTATGTTCCCAGCAAGCTTCCTCTCATACTCTATTTTCCTCCTCCTAATTAAACCCTTTGTCCTCCTCTGCTGAATTCTAAATTTCTCCCAGTCCTTAGGTTTGCTACTTTTTCTGGCCAATTTATATGCCTCTTCCTTGGATAGTTCCTTAATTTCCCTTGTTAGCCACGGTTGAGCCACCTTCCCCATTTTATTTTTACTCCAGACCGGGTTGTACAATTGTTGAAGTTCATCCATGTGATCTTTAAATGTTTGCCCTTTCCTATCCACCGTCAACCCTTTAAGTATCATTCGCCAGTCTATTCTAGACAATTCACTTCTCATACCATCGAAGTTACCTTTCCCTAAGTTCAGGACCCTAGTCTCTGAATTAATTGTGTCACTCTCCATCTTAATAAAGAATTCTGCCATATTATGATCACTCATTCCCAAGGGGCCGCACACAAGATTGCAAATTAGTCCTTTCTCATTACACATCACCCAGTCGAGGATGGTCAACCCTCTAGTTGGTTCCTCGACATATTGGTCTAGAAAACTGTCCCTAATACACTCCAGGTCATCCTCCTCCACCATATTGCGACCAGTTTGGTTAGCCCAATCTATATGTAGTTTGCTACTCGTGTGTGTGTCGGATGGTTGAAGTTGGTGGTGTCCTCTTCGGGTTGCTCGTGGCTGTCTGTGAATCGCAGTTTGGTTTGGTTTGGTCCAAATGCTTTCTGCAAGTTAGTCCATTTGCGAGTTTGACCTATGACAGTGCCAGCAAGCCATTTGGGACCATGTCCATAGTTGACTTCAATATCGCGTGACAAATTTGTTGATGCCGCCTGTCCTCGACGTGATCATTGAGATCAGGGTGGACCAGAGAGAGCCTTGTTTTGAGCGCCCTCTTCATGAGCAGCTCGGCTGGGGGAACCCCGGTGAGCGAGTGAGGTCTGGTGCAGTAGCTGAGCAGGACTCGGGACAGGTGGGCCTGCAGGGAGCCTTCCGACACACGTTTCAAGCTTTGCTTGCTGTTCTGAACTGTCCGTTCTGCCTGCCCTTTGGATGCAGGCTTGAATGGGGCAGATGTGACGTGCTTGATCCCATTGCGGGTCATGAATTCCTTGAATTCAGCACTGGTGAAGCACGGCCCATTGTCGCTGACAAGGACATCAGGCAGACTGTGCGTGGCAAACATGGCTCGTCGGCTTTCGATGGTGGCAGTGGACGTGCTTACAGACATTATTACACACTCAATCCATTTTGAATAAGCATCCACAACAACCAAAAATATTTTGCCCAGAAATGGACCATGACCACCAATGTTCTTTTCAATCTTCCTTGTTGCAATGCTTCATCTCACCCTCAATAAGCTAGAGTGGAGCTAATCTACAGAACAAACGGGAAATTGTTCAACCTCCATCGCCTCCAGTCCAGATCAAAGGTCATCCCGTCCTCTGTCATTGAATTACAGTATGCAGATGACGTTTGCGTTTGTGCACACTCGGAGGTCGAATACAAACTATCGTCAATGGTGAAGTGTACGAGAGTATGGGCCTTACACTAAACATCATAAGACAAAGGTTCTCTACCAACCTGCCCATGCCACACAGCACTGCCCCTCCCCCGATTATCAAGATCTATGACGAGGCCTTGGACAATGTGGACCACTTTCCATACCTTGGGAGCCTACTGTCAAAAGGGCAGATGTCGGTGACGAAGTCCAACACCGCCTTCGGTGTGCCAGTGCAGCCTTCGCTCACCTGAGGAAGAGAATGTTTGAAGACCAAGACCTTAAACCCAGCACCGAGCTCATGATCTAGAGCAGTAGTGATATCCACCCTCCTATATGCTTTAGGGACATGGACTATGTACAGCAGGCACTCAAAGCACTGGAGAAGTACCACCAACGCTGCTTCCACAAGATGCTGCAGGATAGGTGCACCAGTGTTCTCGCTCAGGCCAACATCTCCAGAATCGAAGCATTGACCACGTTCAATCATCTCCGATGGTCGGGCCACATTGTCGGCATGCGAGTCCCAGATGAGCAGAGGAAACGCTACAAGGACACTCTCAAAGCCTCCTTGAAAAAGTACAACATCCCTTGTATCCTGGGAATCCTTGGCCCAAGACCGCTCAAAATGGAGGAGAAGCATCCAGAAAGGCGCTGAACACCTTGAGTATCTTTGCTGGGAGCACACGAAAGCCAAGCGCAAACAGCGGAAGGAGCGCACGACAACCCAAGCACCCCGCCCACCTGTCTCTTCAACCACCACCTGCCTCACCTGTGACAGAGACTGTAGGTACCGCATTGGTCTCATCAGTCACCTGAGAACTCATATTAGCGTGGAAGCTAGTCAGCCTCGACTCCGAGGGACTGCCTAAGAAGTGAAAAGTTGTGAAGGCCATTAACAAAGAATATGAGATCTTTGGTTTTACAAATGGAGGCATAGAGTACAAAGCAAGGAAGTTATGCTAAACCTTTATAAAACACTGGTTAGGTAAAGCACCCTGGGAGCAGAAGCTAGGTTCAGGGACACTTCTGTGTATGTTGAACAATAAAGAATTTAACGCATGGGAGCCACTTTCATTCGTTAATGTGTAACTGTGTCGGGCAGGCAGATGCTACTCCCAGGCAGAAATGATTTGTTCTGCGTGACATGATTGCTAATGTTTTATTTCATGGGTCAGAGACGATGGTGGAAGGAATGCAATTGTGGTAATGGATCAGGTTCTTTAAGGAGAACGTTTTGTTTTTAATGTTTGCTGAACGGCTCCGGCATCTCTCAACAAGATGGCTGGTGATGGCTGCTCATCTTCTCCTGGACCCTCATGCCCCTCCTGCCCTTCCTCTTCTGCGCACTCTTGCTGCTGTGTCTCCAGGTCCCAGCCTCCAGCAGTTGCCAGGCTGTGCAGCATGTGAAACCCAATGTTGATCCCGACGAGCTTCCTACTCATCATCATCATAAAAAATAAGGGAATTCCCAATGGATCCCTAGGGAAAGAAGTCTGGAAACGCTTTCATGGTTATTTCTTATAAGCAGTTACAAAAACATACAAATGTCGGAATTGGAGAGTGGAGATCATGTCTCCCAAGCGTCCAACTTACTTTGTGGGAATCCAGAAAGGCAGAGTACAACAAGCTTGTGTCAACTGTGTGCTTGATGGTCCTCATTTGCTAGATTTGGGGGTAACATTACAAGAATATTTAGCTACCGGAAGCAAAGTGGGCCCTGCAGCAACCTAGGTATGTAGGTGAATTTTTCAACCAGCTGAAACAGTACAAAGGTATTGACATTCATCATCGGGGCATAAAGAAAAAGTAGAGTAAAAGAGAAGTGTGGGTGCTCTTCCCTTACCGGCCTTCAGAGAGATTGGGGAGGGAAATTGAGGTTGGAGGCTTCCTTCGTATGAACGCCTCTGACCCGAAAAAAATCTACAAAAGTATCTGGTAGTCCCGGAGGTGCCTTTGACTGTGATCGGAGGCCTTCATTCGATGCGTAGAGAATGTACGGAACAGCTGGAGTCACAAGGCTCGGACCATCAATCACTCTGCAGTATTCTCATTGATAATAATGGTTACTTCGTTTTTACGCGTTCCCATTACTATCAATGAGAATAAATCCCTAAGACAAGAAACACAGCATAATAACTAAATAAAACACCTCACATATTTAAAAGTAATTGAAATTAAAGTTAATTAAACGTTTTAGACAAAAAAAATATTTTTTGAATTTTTAAAAATTGTTTTAATAAGGTTTAAAATAAACTTACCTTAATGGACAGGGATTTTAACATAAAAATGTGTTTTTAAGTTACATTTTTATATGTTTTAAAACTCTTACGTTGGTAAAAGTAAGCTATGCGCCTGCTTTTACCAAGCGTAAGAATTTGAAGGATATTTACTGGGCAAGAGTTAGGCAAATAGCCCAATTTCACTCGTGCTGCAGGGATGCGGAGGATCTGTCAAGAGAAATCTTGACATCAGAAAAGCTGTTTTTTTAGCGCGTGCGCATCGCACCCCGAGAACCGGCTTTTGCGAGGCCTCGCCGGGTGCGTGTGCACTCTGTACGGACCAGGCGAGGCCCAATTTCCGGCCCCTTGACTGTTGTGCCAAGAAAGATGAGGCATACTGACCTCCAGATGGGTGCATTGGGTCCTACCAGGGCTGGAGGCCAGGGAAGCAGGTAGTGCTGTCGGTGTCTGCCAGCCACATGCAAACTAGGTGTTGTTCCACCTCCCCTGAAAGCTCCAGTTGGCCGAGCACTTGAGGGCATGCGCAGCTGTGATCACAGTGCTATTATCGGGATCAAAGCCCACCAATTTTCTGAGTCAATACGTTTAACATGCACGGGCCCTAAAACAAAAGGGCAGAGCCATAAATTTAGCAGAGGGAGGGTGAAGAGAAAGAGTTTACACAGGGGTTGGCGAATGTATGGAATGGACAACCGTGGCAGCCAGTGAGGACTGATTGAACCAGCAAATTCCAGAAAGAGTTGGATAAGTAAATGGCAAAAAATTGAAATCAGGGTTAATATGAGCCATGATATTCCCGCGACACTGGTACCATAAGACAGGTCAGTTCTTGGTCCTATATAGTCCGATGTTACTTTAAAAAGGACCTAAACAACATGAATCTACTTTTCCTCTGTATATTATATTACAATATTGTGGTCCAACAGGAGTATCAATAAACTATTTACGAATGGTCAGCTACAAAGATTTCAGAAGGTGTGGTTAGAGCTCCGATGGATTTTCACAGCCTTTCATTGACTGAACAGCTGAGAGTTTCCCCTTTGGGTGCAATCGGCGATCCAGCTGCAAGTTGTACCCAAAGTTGCGCTCGTTTGGAGAAGTGTTTTTTTTCTCAAGTTTCTGCTCAAACTCATTTGCATATTCTTGAACATAAAAACCAGTGCAATATTTCAGAACATAATTTAAAAATATATATTTTTGCTTTAAAAAATATTCCTTGATATATTTAAGAGTGGTAACTTGGTGCAGTTTGATAAATACAGCTGAAAATGGGTTTATCACAAAAAATAAGCATTTTTAATCAGTGTGTCCAGTTCACCTGCGAGTAAATAACTGAAAATGACTTAAAAAAATTATACAAAACCATTTGCAAGCTAATTTGGTGTACAAAAGGCTTTGAAAATGTGTCTATTAGTGTCCTTGTGCCGAAAAAAAAACACCTTAATTTTTAGAGCCTCCACAAAGGCCCGCAAACGAGCGCAATTCTCAGAAACTCGCTAATTCGATTTGGGGGCGTGGCCAGTTTTGTGGGCGGAGCCGGCTTCTAGCGTGATTTTTTTAAACCAAACAAAAGATTGTGGAAATTCAATTTGCACTTGAAATTCCGTGTTGTTTTCCGTTGGTTTAGCCGATTACAGGCAAGATTGCACTGAAAAAAAACAGCGCAACCTAGTGGAAACTCCAGGCCTTTGTTTTCACCTTTTCACATGACACTCTACTTAATTTGTAACTCGACTCCCTACCCCACTATTTAATCTCCTCGGAGAGATGAGAAACCAGGTTCAAACCCAGGTCATCAAACACAGGAGATCAAAACTAACCAAAGAGACCACCCTGGCCCTGATTAACTTTACAAGCTGATCTTGCGCAAGGTGATCTCTGCCCCAGCCAGAAACAGGTCCAGCTCTCACTTGAAGGAATTCAGCGAATCAGTATTCACCGCACGAGTTGGCAACCTATTCCACAGGTCCATTATTCTCTAGGAAAAGATGAACTGCCTAACATTCTGCTCTTACATAATTTGTAAACGTGACCCCTCGTTCTCCCTGAACTATCCAGTTGAAATAGTGTTCCACATGAACACAATCTAATCCCTTCATTATTTTATAAACCTCAATCAAATCGGCCCTGAGTCTACACTTTTCAAAAATATAGAGACCCAACTCTTTGAAATAAAAACAAAAAATGCTGCAAACACTCAGCAGGTCAGGCAGCATGTGGAGAGAGAGAAACAGGGTTAACGTTTCAGGTCAGAACTCTTTGAGCCTATCTGGGTCACTAAAATGCTTTAAACCAAGATTAATCTTGTGGCCTTCCTCTGCACCCTTTCCAAAACTTCAGTATCTCCCGCCATGTGAGGATTTGCTAATTCTTTGCATTATACAGAATACAGCTAACAACAGTGAGTCAGGTGACTCTTGTTGGACCGAACTGGAAGATCCCACTTGGCTTATTCAGGGACCCAAAATGAGACTTCAAAATGTTTATAGTCTGCTGTACTAATGTTCTTATAGTACCCTGGGCCCTGTTATGTTTGTTCTACCCTCTGCCTGTGGTGTCATACAGGAATTATAAGCCACACCTGCAAGAATACCTCTGGTTGTCTGGACCGTTGAGTTGGGGCAGAAGTTGAGGAGTGGCTGGAAGTACTGAGCAGGGTCTGGTGGCACTGCGGAGGGAATGAAGGCACTGGGGAGGGAATGAAGGCACTGGGGAGGGAATGAGAACACTGGGGAGGGTCTGGTGACACTGGGGAGGGATTTAAAGCATTGGGGAGGGTCTGGAGGCACTGAGCGGTGTCTTAAGGCACTGTGGAGTGTCTGAATCCATTAGGGAGGGTCTCCATGCACTCGGGAGGGTCAAAAAGCATTCTGGAGTGTAAAAACAGCAATTATTTCACCTTTAAAGCTTCTCTTTTCCAGTGGAACATGACCTGTTTATATAATTGCTCCTCACAATCCAATCCCTCCATCCCTTCAATCATTCTGGTTGTTCTCTTCTGTATCCTTTCAATATCCAATATCTTTGTACTGCAGTGAGCAAATTTTAATGGATGGAAAACTGTGGGCAGTGCTGGCTGATATTACAATATGAATTTCCAGTGGGTGGGATTCCCCACTGAGAAAACATGCATTTTAAACTCAGTCCTTAGTAGTCATATTTAGCACTGTACCGGGACCATGTGAAATTGGTGCTGGCAGCTCATTATAATGATTCCGAGGTACAGCCAGTGATACCTGTGTTATTCACTGGCTGCACGGCTGTTTGTGGAGGTGGGAAATTGGGCATCTCTGATGCCACTTAAAGGCAACTGGCACCTCTTAAAGGGGAGGTGAACTCTGACTGCAGACAACAGGAAAACTTCCGAGATGGAAATAAATGACTGGAAGAGATCCAGAGAGGTCTCGCAGGATCTCTGATGCTGCGATGGAAGGCCTGGTCCAGGCGATGGACAGGAGGAGGGAGATTTTGTTCATCCCAGGGAGCAGAAAACCCTCTAGGCACCACCTTCATCGCCAGTGGGAAGAGATGCTATCATTTGTGTCTCAGTTTCGAAGAGCGGGGGAGTTATCTCCGGTGTCCTGCCCAATATTTATCCCACAATCAACATCACCAACAAAACAGATGATCTGGTCATTATCACTTTGCTTTTTGTGGGAGCTTGCAGTGTGTAAATTGGCTGCCCCGTTTCCTGCACTACAACTGTGACTACATTCCAAAAGTTGGCTGTAAAGCGCTTTGGGGCATCCCGAGGTCGTGAAAGGTGCTATTTAAATGCAAGTATTTCTTTTTCTTTCACCGTAACCTGCTCCAGTACCAGTGTAACTGGGATCTGGGTTGTCCAGATTCTTTCTGCTGTTTGCTGCTTTCGCTTTCTCTGAAGGGTAATCACAATGTGCCTGACAACAACTTAGCCATATTGCACCCCAGAATTCAGAAGAACAGACTCCCCAAGGGATGTGTGCTTATTATCACTGTTGTCAGCATGTTTAAAAATGATTGGCCACCAAGAATCTCAAGAACGCAGATGACATCTGCTTGGCTTCAAGAGACAGACTTCAAAAATGCAGAGAGCAACTTGAACCAAGATGTGGAAGTCATCGGTGACTATTGTAAAAAGGTGAAGACTTAAGTCCAGTGTATAGCAGACAGTGTCACCATGCTTCCATCTTAATCATTTCAACACTTCACAAGCTGTTCTCCATCTTCATAGATGGAGAACAGCTGGCACATGACTCTAAGCCGGTAAATCTTGGAGTAACTTCCTTATAAAGGCCACCTCACCATGGTAGCTCAAGAGCACAAATGCTCAGTTTGATTTTAAAGTTCTCCTTGTGTTCAAATCCATGCATGACCTCACCCCTCCCTATCTCTGTAACCTCCTCCAGCACTACAACACTGTGCTCCTTCTTGTCCATCCGCCAAATTTACGCTCCTGTATAGTACTTTCCAACATTTTATTACATTAAGGGCACTAAATAAAGACAAGTTGTTGTTGATATTAAGGAAATGGAATCAGTGGCTAGGGAATGGCATTTGTGGTGGGGACTGAAGACAATGGCTTCGCTCTTCCCAATATTTAACTTGAGGAAACATCTGCTCATCCAATACTGGATATTGAACAAGTAGCATGACAAATAATGGGTGGTGGAGGGGCCGAGAGAGGTGGTGGTGAGGGAGATCTGTGTGTCGTTGGCAAATATGTGAAATCTGATGCCGTGTTTTCGGATGATGTTGCCAAGGGACAGAATGTAGATGAGAAATAGGAGGCGCTGAGGATAGATCCTTGGAGGACTCCTGGAGTTAACGATATGTGATTGGGAAGAAAAGTAATTGCAGAAGATTCTCTGGCTACGATTGGATAGATAACAATGGAACCAGGCAAGGGATCACTTCCCTTCCTTGCCCCCTTCCATGCTCATGGGTCGAGGCAAGGAGGTTATGCTTGAAATGTATAGCACACTGGTTAGGCCGCAGCTGGAGTATTGTGTGCAGTTCTGGTCACCACATTATAGGAAAGATGTGGAGGAGATTTACAAGAATGTTGCCTGTGCTGGAGAATTTTGGCTATGAAGAAAGATTGGAGATGCTGGGTTTGTTTTCTTTGGAACAGACGAGGTTGAGGGGAGACCCGATTGAGGTATATAAAATTATGAGGGGCCTGGATAGAATGGATAGGAAGGACCTGTTTCCCTTGGCAAAGGGGGGTCAACAACCAGGGTCATAGATTTAAAGTAATTGAGGGGAGGTTTAGAAGAGATATGAGGGGAAATTCATTTATCCAGAGGGTGGTGGGGGTCTGGAACTCACTGCCTGAAAGGGTGGTAGAGGCAGAAACACTTACCACATTTAAAAAATACTTCGATGTGCACCTACAGTGATGTAACCAACACGGCAATGGACCAAGAGCTGGAAAGTGGGATTAGGCTGGATAGCTCTTTGTCGGCTGCCGTGGGCACGATGGGTCGAAATGGCCTCCTTCCATGCGGTAAATTTGTATGATTCTATGATTACATCTACCAAAGTGGATAACCACATTTTTCCACATTATATTCCATTTGTCATGTTCTTGTCCACTCACTTAGCCTATCTATATCCCCTTGAAGCCTCTTTGCATCCTCCTCACAACTTACATGCCCACCTACTTTTGTATCATCAGCAAACTTGGATATCTTACATTTGATCCCCTCATCTAAATCATTGATATAGATTGTGAATAGCTGAGGCATTGATCCTTGTGGTACCCCACTAGTTACAGTCTGCCAAACCAAAAATGACCCGTTTATTCCTATTCTCTGTTTTCTGTCCATTAGCTAAACCTAAATCCATGCTCGTATATTACCCCCAATCCCATCAGCCCTAATTTTGTGTAATAGCCTCATGTGTGGCATCTTATGAAATGCCTTCTGAAAATCCAAATGCACCACATCCATTGGTTCATCCTTATCTATTCTGCCAGTTACAACCTCAAAAAACTGTAACAGATTGGTCAAACATGATTTCCCTTTCATAAATCAGTGTTCGCTCTGCCCAATCCTATTATTATTTTCGAAGTGCCCTGTTACCACATCCTTAATAATTTTCCCTAAAGCTGATGTCACTACTACTGTAGTTCTCCGTTTTCTCGTTCCCTGCTTTCTTCAATAAAAGAAAGGTTACATTTGCTACTTTCAATCCGTGGAAACTGTTCTAGAATCTGTAGAAATTTTCAAAGATAACAACCAATGCTTCCACTATGTCTATAGCCACCTCTTTCAAAACCCTAGGATATAGGCCATTAGGTCCAAGGGATTTATCGGCTTTCAGTCCCGTTAATTACTCCAGTACTATTTTTTTACTAATACTAAATTCTTTCAGTTCCTCATTCTCTACTATTTCCTCTGCTGGCATCAAAGTCATGTATATTGGAGGGTCACCTCTAGTTCTCTGCCTCTCCCTGTTGTTGTGGGCTCTCCTCTCCTGCAAGGAGGGAAAGAAGAGAACTTTGAGTGAGTGATGGAATGAGTGTAAGGTCTTGATGGGTTAGATCTGTAGAGGGTGACAATGAGAGGGTGACATAACATTGCGAAATGGCCTTCTTTGGTGTTACTTTGTAGGATTGCATTAGGCCGAGGGCGAGTGCCAGGATGGTTAGTCAGAAGGGATGTGAGTAAGTATATAGACAGAGAGGGATGGGTGCATCTGCAATGTAGGTTAGTGTGAGGATAGACATGCAGGAGTAGGCTTGGGAAGGCAGAGTGATGGGGTTGGTGTGACAGGCACATCAGGATGTAGTTGAATGTGGAATTGTGCTCACCTTTCCTGACCCCATGAGATCATTAAATCTCTTGCCATTGTATCTCTTGCTCACTACACCTGCTGCTGACTTCTGGGACAATCTTTAGCTATGCTCTCTTGGTATCAATGGCTGGTCTCTTCTTGCCATTACCAGGGAATAGGACCTCCCTCTGGGCACTGACTCCCTGGAGCAGGACTTCCAGGGAGGAATCTGAGAACTTGAGAGCAGCCTTCTGGCACTGAACCAGCATCCTTCCTTGCACCCTCTGTAAAGTTTCGTTCAGACCCGGCAAAAGAATTGACAGTGCGACTACCACATTGTAACAAGTAGGGACAATTTATTAAGTACGACAGTATAAAAGCTTAACAAAATTGCGGCAGTAATTAACAGGCCTAGACAGGCTTTACTTCCCATCTTGGTCTTGGACAGCGGAACCTGCTGACTTGGCTTTGGTCCTCCCTTGCTTGTAGTTCTGTCTTCTCCACACTGACAATCCGTGTTCAGCTAGTTCTTGTTCTACAATCCTGAGTGCATAATCTGCTTGGGCACTTGCCCTTCTGGCCAAGTGATTGGCTCTTTGAGTGCATGATCTGTCCATGATTGGTCCCTCTCGGCTTAATCCTGGCCCTCGCCTACTGGCGGATGTAGAGTCTCTCCATGTGATGTTTGTGTCATGTATTCAACCAGCATTGTAACCCATGTTTAATCTGACCTAAGTTGTACACTGTGAGAACAATGATCACTAGGTGGTGAACTTGTGGGAGACACTCCGAACCTGGACCTTCAGGTATAAAAGGGGAAGCTCCACCCACTTCCATCACTTGAGTGCTAAGTAATAAAGACAGGTCACAGACTGACCTTCTCTCAAGCATGGGCCCCGTTGCATTTATACTGTATAGTAAGGACTTATCAATGGCGACAAGAAACTGGGATTTAAACCACGCGAGCATGGACACTAGCAGAATAGACGAAAGGTACTGTGTTAAGGAATGGTTGGGACAGAGATTCAACATTGTTAAAGCAGCACACAGTTCTCCAGGCAGACAAGGGCAATCGGGCATGACCCAACATGTAGTCGAACCCAGAGTTCGACAGAGACAATGGTAAGCTGAACGGCGATTCACGCAAGGGACAATGCGGCCAGTAATGGGGCCATCAACTCCTGTTAATGGCGCACTGAAGGATAGTCACAGGGGCAGTCAGGGACGATCGACTGGCAAGGGACCTTTTGTTTCCAACAACAGCTCATGTTGGAGGCTGGGAGGCACACACTCAGCCGGAGTTTGCAGAGATGAGCAAAATACCTGCAGAAATTGCAGAAATGAACGCTGGGGGAAATTGCTGGAAGCTGAAGTTCAGCGACTTCATGTGGAGCACGTATACAGTTCATACACCAGGACGTCACCGATAATGATAAAAGTGCTCCTCAATGGCTTCCCAGTATCAATGGAGTGAGACATGGGGGCCAGCCAGTCCCAGATGGGTATCAAACAGTTCAAAAAGTTGTGGGCGTCCAAGGCCAGGAGGCCAAAATTATCGGCAATTGACGCACAGCTACGGACATACACAAAGGAGATCATTCCGGTGCTAGGCAGTGCCACGGTAATCATGACCCACAAAGATTCGGAGAACAGGTTGCCACTCTGGGTTGTCCCGGGGGACGGTCCCGCACTACTGGGGAGGAGTTGGCTTGCTGTCATGAACTGGAAATGGGGCGATGTCAATGCAATTTCCTCTGTGGAGCGAGTATCATGTTCACAGATCCTGGACAAAGTTGACTCATTATTTCAACCCAGCATTGGCACTTTCATGGGGGCCAAGGTAGTGATTCACATAAACCCGGATGCCAGGCCAGTACACCATAAGGCCAGAGTGGTGCCGTACATAATGCGGGAAAAGATAGAAGGCGAATTGGACCGCTTGCTGAGGGAAGGCATCATCTCGCCAGTCGAATTCAGTGACTGGGCGAGCCGGATTGTGCTGGTGCTCAAGGCGGATGTGTCGGTCAGGATATGTGGTGATTACAAGGCCACCATCAATCGGGTGTCACTCCAAGATCAGTACCCGCGACCGAGAGCAGAGGACCTCTTTGTGATGCTGTCCGGTGGCAAACTTTTTTCAAAATTGGACCTGACCTCAGGAGCTGGCGAGTGAATCGAAGAAGCTGACCACCATCACAACAGATATCCGGTTCGGGATTCGCTCGGCTGGCACGATCTTCCAACAAAATATGGAAAACCTCCTCAAGTCGATTCCAGGGATGGTGGTTTTTCAGGACAACATCCTCGTCACGGGTTACAATACTGAAGAACACCTCCACAACCTAGAGGAGGTGCTACACAGACTGGACCGGGTAGGCCTGCGACTGGAAAAGGCGAAGTGCGTCTTCCTAGCTCCAGAGATAGAATTCCTGGGGATGAGGGTAGCAGCAGACGGGATCAGTCCAAGACGGAAGCGATCCAGAGAGCACCCAGAGCCCGTCACAGGACGGAGTTGCGTTTGTTCCTGGGGCTCCTGAACTAGTTTGGTAACTTTCTTCCCAAATTGAGCACGCTGCTAGAGCCGCTACACATGCTCCTACGCAAAGGCCGCGAATGGGTCTGGGGGGACAGCCAGGAAAGGGCTTTTAATAGAGCATGCAATTTGTTATGTTCCGACAATCTGTTAACGCTATATGACCCATGTAAGAAACTTGTGATCACGTGTGATGCGTCGTCCTATGGTGTCGGTTGTGTGTTGCAGCATGTCAATGCCAAGGGTCAGTTACAGCTGTTAGCTTATGCCTGCAGAAGTCTGTCCCAGGCAGAAAGGGGCTATGGGATGGTAGAAAAGGAGGTGCTCACATGTGTATATGCGGTAAAGAAAATGCACCAGTACCTGTTTGGCAGGAAATTTGAGCTGGGGACAGATCACAAACCCCTAACGTCCCTTTTGGCCGACAACAAGGCCATAAATGCAAATGCATGGCCCGCATACAGGCACTCATGTTAGCCGCCTATGACTATACAATTCGGTACAGACCGGGCACCGAAAACTGCGCCGATGCACTCAACAGGCTCTCACTAGCCACTACTGAGGGGACTACCGAGCATGCTGCTGGGATGGTCATGGCTGTTGAAGCTTTCGGAAGCGAAGTCTCACCCGTGACAGCCCATCAGATTAAAGTCTGGACAAATAGAAACCCGATTTTGTCTCCAGTCAAGAAATGTGTCCTGAATGGAATTTAAACCATTTCACAGGCGCAGGGATGAACTCTCGATTCAGGCCGATTGCCTACTGTGGGGAAACCGTGTAGTCATGCCCCAGATGGGCAGAGAGGTGTTCATCAGAGAACTCCACAATGAGCACCCGGGCATTGTCATGATGAAGGCAATTGCCAGGTCACACATTTGGTGGCCAGGGCTAGACGCAGATCTGGAATTTTGTGTTCGCAGGTGCAACACGTGTACCCAGCTGGGCAATGCACCCAGGGAAGCCCCCCTTAGCCCCTGGTCCTGGCCCGCCAAGCCTTGGTCACGCTTCCATGTGGACTACACAGGTCCTTTCATGGGAAAAATGTTTTTGGTTGTCGTAGAAGCCTACTCCAAATGGATCGAGTGTGACATTTTAAATTCAAGCACATCCTCTGCCACGGTAGAAAGTCTACGGGCAATGTTTGCCGCCCACGGTCTGCTGGACATCTTGGTCAGCGACAATGGCCTATGCTTCACAAGCACTGAATTCCATGACTTCATGGCAGGCAATGGAATTAACCATGTCAGAATGGCACCGTTCAAGCCGACCTCAAATGGCCAGGCAGAACGAGCAGTGCAGATAATCAAACAGGGGATGCTCAGAATCCAAGGGGGTTCCCTACAAAGCCGTTTATCACGCCTCCTGTTGGCCTACAGATCCCTACCACACTCGCTCACAGGGGTTCCAGCCGTAGAGCTGCTAATGAAAAGGACGCTCAAAATCCAGTTATCCCTTATACACCCCACCATGAAAGAAATTGTCGAGAGCAGGCGCCAGTCACAATATGACTACCATGTCAGGAATGCGAGGGCGCGATGTATTGATGTAAATGACCCTGTTTTTGTCCTCAACTATGCTGCAGGGCCCAAATGGCTCAAAGGCACTGTGATTGGCAAAGAGATTGATAGGATTCTGGTAGTTAAACTTACCAATGGACAAATCTGCCGCAAACACGTGGATCAAACGAAAAGGTTCAGCAACCTCATAGAAGAAGCAGAGGAAGAACACGATATAGAGTTCACTCCACCACAGGTGACCGAACACCGGAACCAAAGGGAGGAGAGCCCAGTCTCTGTGGGCAGTCTGGACAGGCCTGAGGCACCACAAACAGCAGACACTCATGGCAGCGCCCAACAACCGGAACCCCAACTCAGGTGCTCTACAAGGGAGCGTAAACCACCAGAGAGACTCAACCTGTGATCACAATAAGACTTTGGGGGGGAGGTGATGTCATGTATTCAACCAGCATTGTAACCCATGAATAATCTGACCTAAGTTGTACACTGTGAGAACAATGACCACTAGGTGCTGAACTTGTGGGAGACACTCCTAACCTGGACCTTCAGGTATAAAAGGGGAAGTTCCACCAACTTCCATCACTTGAGTGCTAAGGAATAAAGGACAGGTCACAGACGGACCTTCTCTCAAGCATGGACCTCGTGTGCATTTATACGGTATAGTAAGGACATATCAGTTTGTGCGTACAGAAGTTAATTACATTAATCACACACGTGAGTTAATCACATTGCACACCTGAGTTAATCACATCAATTACACAAGCATATTTTGACAGATACAGACCAGATCAAACCGAGGCAAGCAGATGCAGTTTTAGGCCTATACATAGATTTTCTTACACCTCACAGTCAAAGTCTTGGGCTGATAAGCACAGGCACCTCTCCCAACCACCGCTGAGCCTCCGATAGCAACCTCCACCTGCCTTCACAAGGCTCCTTTAAATATCCGTGCTGAAGGCGAGTCATTGGTGACCAGGTAATTGGCGGGTAAACCGCATGATTCATTCAATTGATGTAATTCAGTTAAACGTGCAATGGAGACTGTGCTGTTGAAAAGTCCATAGAAACATAGAAAATAGGTGCAGCAGTAGGCCGTTCGGTCCTTCGAGCTTGCACCACCATTCAATATGATCATGGCTGATCATGCAACTTCAGTACCCCATTCCTGCTTTCTCTCTATACCCCTTGATCCCTTTAGCTGCAAGGGCCACATCTAACTCCCTTTTGAATATATCTAATGAACTGGCCTCAATGACTTTCTGTGGTAGAGAATTCCACAGGTTCACAATTCTTTGAATGAAGAAGTTTCTCCTCATCTCAGTCCTAAATCCCTTATCCTTAGACTGTGACCCCTGCTTCTGGACTTTCCCAACATCGGGAACATTCTTCCTGCATCTAACCTGTCCAATCCCGTCAGAATTTTATATGTTTCTATGAGATCCCCTCTCATTCTTCTAAATTCCAGTGAATATAAGCTTAGTCGATCCAGTCTTTCATCATGTGTCAGTCCTGCCAACCCGGGAATCAGTCTGGTGAACTTTCGCTGCACTCCCTCAATAGCAAGAATGTCCTTCCTCAGATTAGGAGACCAAAACTGTACACAATATTCCAGGTGAGGCCTCACTAAGGCCCTGTACAACTGCAGTAAGACCTCCCTACTCCTATACTCAAATCCCCTAGCTATGAAAGCCAACATGCCATTTGCCTTCTTCACTGCCTGCTGTACCTGCATGCCAACTTTCAATGACTGATGTACCATGACATCCAGGTCTCGTTGCACCTCCCCTTTTCCTAATCTGTCACCATTCAGATAATATTCTGCCTTCCTGTTTTGCCACCAAAGTGGATGATCTCACATTTATCCACATTATACTGCATCTGCCATGCATTTGCCCACTCACCTAACCTGTCCAACTCACCCTGCAGCCTCTGAGCATCCTCCTCACAGCTCACACCGCCACCCAGCTTAGTGTCATCTGCAAACTTGGAGATATTGCACTCAATTCCTTTGTCTAAATCGTTAATGTATATTGTAAATAGTTTTTTCCATGACGCCTTTAACCCGCTAAGAGGCCCATATGCACGTGATCCGACTGGGAGGTAATAATTCCTGCCTTGGTGAAAGTTTTTTCTTCATTCATTCTTGGCCTTTTACAAAAAGACTTCAAAACTTTGCATTTTATTTCATTAGTTCTTAAACTAGAAAACCCAATGTATAAAATTTAAGGATATGGAGCTTTGATTTTTCCTGAGATAATTACAACTGCAGTACAGTCGAGTTTATTTTAAAGGTATTTATGTCCTGTAATGTTTGATTGAGGGGTGGGGGGTGGGGAGATTTGATGCAAAGCATTGGAAGCAGTTTTCAGTCCAATTACATCGGTCCGAAAATGGCGGTTGGAATCTTCCCGATGGCGGACAAAACCGACCAAAATTTTGCCGAAAATATCTGGTGGTCCCGGAGGAACGTAGACTTGCGCTCCGAGGCCTAGTTGCACAGCCCAGAGTACGGACCAATATCTTCCAGGAGCATATGCATATCCTGGGATCACGTTGGCCTGGACCACCAATCACAATGTAGTATTCTCATTTACAGTAATGGAGGCTCCGAGCTCCCATTACTATCAATGAGAATCATCATCATCATAGGCAGTCCCTCGGAATCGAGGAAGACTTGCTTCCACTCTTAAAATGAGTCCTCAGGTGCCTGAACAGTCCAATATGAGAACACAGTCCCTGTCACAGGTGGGACAGAAAGTCGTTGAGGGAAAGGGTGGGTGGAACAGGTTTGCTGCACGCTCTTTCCGACTGCGGCAACTACAGAGGAATCTCCCTGTTATCAGCCACTGGGAAAGTCGTCGCTAGAGTCCTCCTCAACTGCCTTCTCCCTGTGGCTGAGGAGCTCTTCCTGGAGTCACAGTGTGGATTTCGTCCCCTATGGGGGCACAATGGACATGAATTTTGCAGCGTGATAGCTGCAAGAAAAATGCAGGGAACAGCACCAGCCCTTATACATGGCCTTCTTCAACCTTACAAAGGCCTTTGACACGGTCAATGAGACTACACCTAAAGTCAAAATGAGGGCATAAATTGTGACCAAGACTACTGGGTCATGAGTCATGAGGATTGGGAAACTTTTAAAAGCCAGCAAAGAACAATTAAAAATGATAAAGAAAGAGAAGATAGATTATGAGAGTAAACTCCGGAGATGAGGGGGTTGACTTATGAAGACAGGTTGAGTAGATTGGGCCTATACTCATTGGAGTTCAGAAGAATGAGAGATGATCTTATCGAAACATATAAGATATTGAGGGGGTTCGACAAGGTGGATGCAGGGAGGATATTTCCACTCATAGGGGAAACTAAAACTAGGGGACATAGTCTCAGAATAAGGGGTCACCCATTTAAAACTGAGATGAGGAGGAATTTCTTCTCTCAGAGGTTGTAAATCTGGAATTCTCTGCCCCAGAGAGCTGTGGAGGCTGGGTCATTGAATATATTTAGGGCAGAGATAGACAGATTTTTGAGCGAAAAGGGAGTAATGGGTTATAGGGAGCAGAGAGGGAAGTGGAGCTGAGTCCATGATCAGATCAGCCATGATGTTATTGAATGGCGGAGCAGGCTTGAGGGGCCTAATGGCCTACTCCAGTTCGTAGTTCTTATGTTCTTATGTTCTAACCAGGATGAAACCAGGGATCCTCATCAATTATGTGGAGAGATTGGAGAGGCTGGGATTATTCTTGTTAGAGCAGAGAAGGTTAAGGAGAGACCTATTAGAGGCATTCAACATTATGAAGGTTTTGATAGAGCAGGTAGAGAGAAAATATTTCCTCTGGCAACTGGGTTGGTAACCAGAGATAGATTTTAAATCATTGACAAATGAACTAGAGGGGAAATGAGGAGAACTTTTTTCACACGGAGGGTTGTTAAAATCTGGAACGCACTACCTGAAAGGGTGATGAAATCAGATTCCATTGGAACTTTCAAAGGGCAATTAGACATGTACTTGAAGAGAACTAATTTGCAGGGTAAAGGAGAAAACGCTGCAGTGTGGGACTCAATTGGATGGCTCTTTCAAAGCAGAGACACAACAGGCTGAAAGATCTTTTTATTCTGATTCAGCAAAACAAAAACCCCAGTGCACTATCTGTGCGTTAAGGAGTCTTCCACCTGCTCACTCTTCGGAGCAAATTGAGGGTAAGATGTTGCACAAATTCCATTAACACAAACTCACACAGTTGCTGCACAATAACACACAATTAATGAATGTGCTATCACTAATGTTTAGAGGGAATTAAACCTGAAGGGGAGGGAGGATTTTGTTTACCAGTTCAGAGTAGACCTTGAAACAGTGAACCCAGATACACAAGGCCATTCTGATTGACTCCTGATTTTTAGTCTGACGGGACTCCACCAGAAAGCAGAAAACTCTGAGCCCTGGAATTGCAAAGGGGATTCCTGTGGTCTTGATTCATAGAAAAATAGGTGCAGGAGTAGGCCATTCGGCCCTTTGAGCCTGCACCGCAAGGGCGGATCCTCCACTCATGGGGAGGAGCAGGTCCAGGTGGGGAGTGGGGAACTCGAGAGTTTCCTGTTCCTTGGCCCACAGTTGGGGCCTGGTGTGGATTAATAGGGAGGAAGGTGGATTTTCAATCTTACTGCTCAGAAAATGTTATCTGGAGCCTCAGTAGGAGTATGTGGGGTAGGGCATGCAGGGGGGAGAAACCTCCCTAATTATTACATGATTCAGTCTGAAAATGGACAGCATCTCTTACATCTTTCGCTGCACCCCACCACCAGTTTGCTCCAGTGCTATGTGCAAGAGTGAGCTTAACAAGAATAGCAAGTTTTCATTGCAAATATATTAGGAAAATACAAAGTTCTTAACAGGCAATAGCAGGAGCAAGGGTTGGTGAATCAGCTCTACAATGTTGTAGCTCTGTCTCCAGCCCAGAGACCTCTCAAGTGAGGCTCCCAGCAGGGGGCACAAGATCACAAAACTTATCCTGTAGTGCAGAAAAACATACTCACAGTAAGAATTTTAAAAAACACTATTGGCTGATAGGCAAGAGTTGAATACAAATGTTCAATGGATCTAAGAATGGTAAGCTGTGTCTGATGTAAATGCTCCACTCCAGAATTGTATCATAAAGTTAAAATGTTGATCCATTGACTGGTATTTTAACCATATTTTTGCCAATTCTGCAATGTAAAACATGCCCCTTGTTTCGATTTCAAGTTAAATTTTCAAATGTTTTACCAGATGCGGGTCAACTAATTGTCAGAGTTGTCAACCATTCGTGTCCCTCTCTCTGTACAATGATACATTTGGAGTGCCGTGTCTGAGCAATCACAGAATGCAATGAAGGGACCAGAACATCCCACTTTCTGAGATAGAGAGCAGCAACGTGTAGTGGGACAGAGGGAAAGGACATAAAATCAATCTCAATAATCCTTCAGTGTTCACAGATGGAGTTTTATTTCTGTTCCAGGACCTTTCCAGGGCTCAGGTGATAATGACGACTCCAAGGAGACAAACATGAAGAAGGTTCAGAGGATGTATGACAACATCGGGATTAAACAGCCTGAGTCATCTTATGGACAGCAACCGTCTTAAAATGACAACACCCAGCATGAGCAGATGCCAGATGATTTTAATGAGTATGTCCCTGAGACTGAGGGAGACATAAGAACATAAGAACATAAGAACAATGTTTAACTAATTTACTGGAATTCTTTGAGGATATAACGAGCATGGTGGATAGAGGTGTACCGATGGATGTGGTGTATTTAGATTTTCAAAAGGCATACGATAAGGTGCAACACAAAAGGTTACTGCAGAAGATAAAGGTACGTGGAGTTAGAGGAAATGTATTAGCATGGATAGAGAATTGGCTGGCGAACAGAAAGCAGAGAGTCGGGATAAATGGGTCCTTTCCGGGTTGGAAATCGGTGGTTAGTGGTGTGCCACAGGGATCGGTGCTGGGACCTGGAAGAAGGGACAGAGTGTAGTGTAACAAAATTTGCAGATGACACAAAGATTAGTGGGAAAGTAGGTTGTGTAGAGGACACAGAAAGGCTGCAAAGAGATTTAGATAGGTTAAGCGAATGGGCTAAGGTTTGGCAGATGGAATACAATGTCGGAAAGTGTGAGGTCATCCACCTTGGGAAAAAAAACAGCAAAAGGGAATATTATTTGAATGGGGAGAAATTACAACATGCTGTGGTGCAGAGGGACCTGGGGGTCCTTGTGCATGAATCCCAAAAAGTTAGTTTGCAGGTGCAGCAGGTAATCAGGAAGGCAAATGGAATGTTGGCCTTCATTGCGAGAGGGATGGAGTACAAAAGCAGGGAGGTCCTGCTGCAACTGTACAGGGTATTGGTGAGGCCGCACCTGGAGTACTGCATGCAGTTTTGATCACCTTACTTAAGGAAGGATATACTAGCTTTGGAGGGGGTACAGAGACGATTCACTAGGCTGATTCCGGAGATGAGGGGATTACCTTATGATGATGGATTGAGTAGACTGGGTCTTTACTCGTTGGAGTTCGGAAGGATGAGGGGTGATTTAAAATACAAGATAGAGGCAGAGAGGTTGTTTCCACTGGTCGGGGAGATTAAAACTAGGGGGCACAGCCTCAAAATACGGGGGAGCCAATTTAAAACCGAGTTGAGAAGGAATTTCTTCTCCCAGAGGGTTGTGAATCTGTGGAATTCTCTGCCCAAGGAAGCAGTTGAGGCTAGCTCATTGAATGTATTCAAGTCACAGATAGATAGATTTTTAACCAATAAGGGAATTAAGGGTTACGGGGAGCGGGCGGGTAAGTGGAGCTGAGTCCACGGCCAGGTCAGCCATGATCTTATTGAATGGCGAAGCAGGCTCGAGGGGCTAGATGGCCTACTCCTGTTCCTAATTCTTATGTTCTTATGTTCTTTTGACTTGAGGTGTCTTTTGTACATCGTCCATGCCTCTGATCCATACAGGAGGGCGGGTATTATTACAGCCCTGTAGACCATGAGCTTAGCGGTAGGTTTGAGGGCCTGGTCTTCAAACACTCTTTTCCTCAGGCGGCCAAAGGCTGCACTGGCACACTGGAGGCGTTGTTGAATCTCCACATCAATATCTGCCTTTGTTGATAAGAGGCTCCCGAGGTATGGGAAGTGGTCCATTTTGTCGAGAGCTGCGCCATGACTCATGGTGACTGGGGGCAGTGCTGTGAGGCGAGGACAGGCTGGTGGAGGACCTTTGTCTTACGGATGTTAAACTAAGGCCCATGCTTTCATATGCCTCAGTGAATACATCGACTATATCCTGGAGTTCAGCCTCAGAATGTGTGCTGTCCGTATATTGAAGCTCAACGACAGAGGTTGGGGTGATCTTGGACCTGGCCTGTAGGTGGCATAGGTTAAACAACTTTCCACTGGTTCTGTAGTTTAGTTCCACTCCAGCAGGGAGCTTGTTGACTGTGAGGTGGAGCATGGCAGCGAGGAAGATTGAGAAGAAGGTTGGAGCGATGACGCATCCCTGTTTGACCTTGGTCCGGACGTGGATTGGGTCTGCAGCTCCCGAGTTGGGTTGTTGCTTGAGGCTCAGAAATGCTCTATGCTTACAATTTATTAGTTCTTGAATCTCCTGATCATTTTCATCAAACCAGTCCTGATGTTTTCTGGTTGAGTAACCAAGTGTCTCTTGAGTAACCAAGGCCTGGAGGGCAAACCAAGCGCGGTGGGTATTCAGCATCTCAGAGTCATCAATGCATGCCAGATTAGCTGTGAGGCGCTAGCTGTATAGGCTCTCTTAGCTGGGTCTTTAAGTGACATAGAAACATAGAAACATAGAAAATATGTGCAGGAGTAAGCCATTCGGCTCTTCGAGCCTGCACCACCATTTAATAAGATCATGGCCGATCATTCACCTCAGTACTCCTTTCCTGCTTTCTCTCCATACCCCTCGATCCCTTTAGCCGTAAGGGCCATATCTAACTCCCTCTTGAATATATTCAATGAACTGGCATCAACAACTCTCTGCGGCAGGGAATTCCACAGGTTAACAACTCTCTGAGTGAAGAAGATTCTCCTCATCTTAGTCCTACCCCTTATCCTAAGATTGTGTCCCCTGGTTCTGGACTTCCCCAATATCGGGAACATTCTTCCCGCATCTAACCTGTCCTGTCCCGTCAGAATATTTTACGTTTCTATGAGATCCCCTCTCATCCTTCTAAACTCCAGTGTATAAAGGCCCAGTTGATCCAGTCTCTCCTCATAAGTCAGTCCAGCCATCTCTGGAATCAGTCTGGTGAACCTATGCTGCACTCCCTCAATAGAAGAACGTCCTTCCTCAGATTAGGAGACCAAAACTGAACACAATATTCCAGGTTGAGGCCTCACCAAGGCCCTGTACAATTGTAGTAAGACCTCCCTGCTCCAATACTCATATCCCCTAACTATGAAGGCCAACATGCCATTTGCTTTCTTCACCGCCTGCTGTACCTGCCTGTCAACTTTCAATGACTGATGAACCATGACACCCAGGGCTCAAGCACCTCCCCTTTTCCTAATCTGCCACCATTCAGATAATATTCTGCCTTCATGTTATTGCTTCCAAAGTGGATAACCTTATACTGCATCTGCCATGTATTTGCCCACTCATCTAACCCGTCCAAATCACCCTGCAGCCTCTGAGCATCCTCCTCACAGCTCACACCGCCACCCAGTTTAGTGTCATCTCAAACTTGGAGATATTATATTCAATTCCTTCATCCAAATCATTAATGTATATTGTAAAGAGCTGGGGTCCCAGCACTGAGCCCTGCGGCACTCCACTCGTCACTGCCTCCCATTCCGAAAAGGACCCATTTATCCCGACTCTCTGCTTCCTGTCTGCCAAACAATTCTCTATCCAGGCCAGTACATTACCCCCAATACAATATGCTTTGATTTTGCACACCAATCTCTTATGTGGGACCTTGTCAAAGGCCTTTTGAAAGTCCAAATACACCACATCCACTGGTTCTCCCTTGTCCACTCTACTAGTTACATTCTCAAAAAATTCCAGAAGATTTGTCAAGCATGATTTCCCCTTCATAAATCCATGCTGACTTGGACCGATCCTGTCACTGTATTCCAAATGCGCTGCTATTTCATCCTTAATAATTGATTCCAACATTTTCCCCACTACTGATGTCAGGCTAACTGGTCTATAATTACCAATTTTCTCTCTCCCTCCTTTTTTAAAAAGTGGTGTTACATTAGCTACCCTCCAGTCCATAGGAACTGATCCCAAGTTGATAGACTGTTGGAAAATGATCACCAATGCATCCACTATTTCTAGGGCCACTTCCTTAAGTACTCTGGGATGCAGACAATCAGGCCCCGGGGATTTATCGGCCTTCAATCCCATCAATTTCCCCAACACAATTTCCCGCCTAATAAGGATATCCTTCAGTTCCTTCTTCTCTATGGACCCTCGGTCCCCTAGTACATCCGGAAGGTTATTTGTGTCTTTCTTCATGAAGACAGAACCAAAGTATTTGTTAATTGGTCTGCCATTTCTTTGTTCCCCATTATAATTTCACCTGAGTCTGACTGCAAGTGACCTATGTTTGTCTTCACTCATCTTTTTCTCTTCACATATCTATAGAAGCTTTTGCAGTCAGTTTTTATGTTCCCGGCAAGCTTCCTCTCGTACTCTATTTTCCCCCTCCTAATCAAACTCTTTGTCCTCCTCTGCTGAATTCTAAATTTCTCCCAGTCCTCAGGTTTGCTGCTTTTTTTGGCCAATTTATATGCCTCTTCCTTTGATCCTTAATTTTCCGTGTTAGCCACGGTTGAGCCACCTTTCCTGTTTTATTTTTACTCCAGACAGGGATGTACAATTGTTGAAGTTCATCCATGTGATCTATAAATATTTGCCATTGCCTATCCACACTCACCCCTTTAAGTATCATTTGGCAGTCTATTCTAGCCAATTCACGCCTCATGCCGTCGAAGTTAGCTTTCCTTAAGTTCAGGACCCTAGTTTCTGAATTAACTGTGTCACACTCCATCTTAATAAAGAATTCTACCATAATATGGTCACTCTTCCCCAAGGGGCCTCGCACAACAAGATTGCTAATTAGTCCCTTCTCCTTACACATCACCTAATCTAGGATGGCCAGCTCTCTAGTTGGTTCCTTGACATATTGGTCAAGAAAACTATCCCTAATACAATCCAGGAAATCCTCCTCCACTGCATTGCTACCAGTTTGGTTAGCCCAGTCAATATGTAGATTAAAGTCTCCCATGATAACTGCTGTACTTTTATTGCACGCATTCCTAATTTCTTGTTTGATGCTGTCCCCATCCTCACTACTACTGTTTGGTGGTCTGTACACAACTCCCACTAGCATTTTCTGCCCTTTGTATTCCATAGCTCCACCCATACCGATTCCACATCATCCAAGCTAATGTCCTTCCTTACTATTGCATTAATTTCCTCTTTAACCAGCAACGCCACCCCACCTCCTTTTCCTTTCTGTCTATCCTTCCTAAATGTTGAACACCCCTAGATGTTGAGTTCCCAGCCTTGGTCACCCTGGAGCCGTGTCTCCGTGATGCCAATTACATCATATCCGTTAACTGCTATCTGCGCTGTTAATTCGGCCACCTTATTCCGAATACTCCTCGCATTGAGGCACAAAGCCTTCAGGCTTGTCTTTTTAACACCACTTTAGAATTTTGCTGTAATGTGGCCCTTTTTGCTTTTTGCCTTGGGTTTCTCTGCCCTCCACTTTTTCTTTTCTTTCTAGCTTTTGTTTCTGCCCCCATTCTACTTCCCTCTGTCTCCCTGCCATGTTAGTTTAACTCTTCCCCAACAGCACGAGCAAACATTCCCCCTAGGACAGGTTCTGGTCCTGTCCAGGTGCAGACCGTCCGGTTTGTACTGGTCCCACCTACCCCAGAACCAGTTCCAATGTCCCAGGAATTTGAATTCCTCCCTTCTGCACCACTCCTCAAGCCATGTATTCATCTGAGCTATCCTGCGATTCTTACTCTGACTAGCATGTGGCACTGGTAGCAATCCTGAGATTACTACCTTTGAGGTCCTACTTTTTAATTTGGCTCCAAGCTCCCTAAATTCTTCTCGTAGGACCTGATCCCATTTTGTACCTATATCATTGGTCCTATATGCACCACGACAACTGGCTGTTCACCCTCCCTTTTCAGGATGTCCTGCACCCGCTCCGAGACATTCTTGACCCTTGCACCAGGGAGGCAACATACCATCCTGGAGTGTCGGTTGCGGCCACAGAAATGCCTATCTATTCCCCTTACAATTGAATCTCCTATCACTATCGCTCTCCCACTCTTTTACCTGCCCTCCTGTGCAGCAGAGCCACCCACGGTGTCATGAACTTGGCCGCTGCTGTCTTCCCCTGAAGCATCATCCCCCCCAACAGTACCCAAAGCAATGTATTTGTTTTGCAGTGGGATGACCACAGGGGACCCCTGCAGTACCTTCCTTGCACTGTTGGTCACCCATTTACTATCTGGCTGTGTACCGTTTGCCTCCAGTGAGACGAACTCGCTAAACATGCTATTCACGTGATTCTCAGCATCGTGCATGCTCCAGAGTGAATCCAACTGCAGCTCCAGTGCCGAAATGCTGTCCGTCAGGATCTGCAGATGGATGCACTTCCCGCACACGTAGTCGTCAGGGACACCAGAAGCGTCCCTGAGTTCCCACATAGTACAGGAGGAGCATAACACGTGTCCGAGCTCTCCTGCCATGACTTAACCCTTGGATTAACTTAACTGGGCAACAACAATGTTAAAAGGTTACTTACTGATAAAGAAAGAAATCGAAAAACTATTTACCAATCACCAGCCAATCACTTACCCCCTTGGCTGTGACATCACCTTTCAATTTCTTTCTACTTCTATTTTGCCTTCTGCTCCTGCTGCAGCTGCACAAGCCACGCCTCTCCGACTCACCAACTGCCTCTCCGACTCACCAACTGTCTCTCCGACTCACCAACTGTCTCTCCGACTCACCAACTGCCTCTCCGACTCACCAACTGTCTCTCCGACTCACCAACTGCCTCTCCGACTCACCAACTGCCTCTCCGACTCACCAACTGCCTCTCCGACTCACCAACTGTCTCTCCGACTCACCAACTGTCTCTCCGACTCACCAACTGCCTCTCCGACTCACCAACTGCCTCTCCGACTCACCAACTGCCTCTCGGACTCACCAACTGCCTCTCCGACTCACCAACTGCCTCTCCGACTCACCAACTGCCTCTCCGACTCACCAACTGCCTCTCGGACTCACCAACTGCCTCTCCGACTCACCAACTGCCTCTCCGACTCACCAACCGCCTCTCCGACTCACCAACCGCCTCTCCGACTCACCAACCGTCTCTCCGACTCACCAACCGTCTCTCCGACTCACCAACCGCCTCTCCGACTCACCAACCGCCTCTCCGACTCACCAACCGCCTCTCCGACTCACCAACCGCCTCTCCGACTCACCAACCGTCTCTCCGACTCACCAACCGCTTCTCCGACTCACCAACCGCCTCTCCGACTCACCAACCGCCTCTCCGACTCACCAACCGTCTCTCCGACTCACCAACTGCCTCTCCGACTCACCAACCGCCTCTCCGACTCACCAACCGTCTCTCCGACTCACCAACTGCCTCTCCGACTCACCAACTGTCTCTCCGACTCACCAACTGCCTCTCCGACTCACCAACTGCCTCTCCGACTCACCAACTGCCTCTCCGACTCACCAACTGCCTCTCCGACTCACCAACTGTCTCTCCGACTCACCAACTGTCTCTCCGACTCACCAACTGTCTCTCCGACTCACCAACTGTCTCTCCGACTCACCGACTCACCAACTACCTCTGCGACTCACCGACTGTCTCTCCAACTCACCAACTGCCTCTCCGACTCACCAACTTTCTCTCACTGACTCACCAACTGCCTCTCCAACTCACCAACTGTCTCTCGCCGACTCACCAACTGCCTCTCGCCGACTCACCAACTGCCTCTCGCCGACTCACCAACTGCCTCTCGTCAACTGCCGCATTAACTTTTTTGTGGCACTGCTTCTGCTGTCCCCTCTACTTTGGGGCTATGTTTATATCGATGATGGATCAGATTAGGCGATGGTCCATCCAGCAGTCGTCAGCTCCTGTCATGGCGCGGGTGATGCACATATCCTTGAGATCCCTGGTTCGGACGATGACATAGTCGAGCAGGTGCCAGTGTTTGGAGCGTGGGTGTTGCCACAATGCCTTGTATTTGTCCCTCTGGTGGTAATGAGGAGTTCGTGTTCTAGACATTTTGTCAGGAGTAGGGTACTGCTGGAGTTGGCTTTCCCTACCTCCTTTCTGCCAATCACGCCTCCCCAGAGGGCTGTGTCTTTGCCGACTTTGGCATTAAAGTCACCTAGGAGGATCAATTTGTCGCCCATGGTGACGTGAGACAGGGATGTCTCAAGCTTGGAATAAAAACTTTCTTTCGCCTCATCCATTGCATCGAGTGTAGGAGCGTACACACTGATGACTGTTGTGCACTGGTTCCAGGACAGGGTTAAGGCGAAGGGTCATGATGCATTAGTTAACCCCGCAGGGGAAGTCTTTGAGGCGGTCGACCAGTTCATTTTTGATGGCGAAGCCGACTCCATGAAGGCGGCGTTCTTTCTCTGGTTTTCCTTTCCAGAAGAAGGTGTAACCTCCACCATGTTCCTTGAGCTGGCCTTCACCTGCCCGTCGGGTCTCGCTTAGGGCGGCGATGTCAATGTCAAAACACCTAAGTTCCCGGGCAACTATGGTGGTGCGGCGTTCCAGCCTGTTGCTATTGGAGTTGTCCATGAGGTTCCTAATGTTCCAGGTACCAAACTTCATATTAGCGAAGTGGAAGATGCCTATGTGTGAGTTCTTTTAACGTGGGGTGGCCGTTGCACACCGGCAACCACACGGGCTTAGCTGAGCAAGGTCTTATCCCAGTGGCAAGAGGATACAAGACGACTGGAGACCAGACACTGCTGTATAAGCCTAATTGCCTACGGCGAAGTGTTGGCCGCAAGCTCAGCGCCGAGTAGTGCCATTGATGGTAGATGGCCCGAGGCTTGGTTGGGGTGCAGGCATTAGGAAGGTCAGCTGTCCGCAGGGGTTCCAATGGATATTTTGGAAAATTTCTTCCAACGTTAAAAATTTCCCCAAAGATTCCCAAGTTGTTTTAAAAGTTTAAGAGTTTAAAAGTATTTCTGAATGATTAAAAAGAAGTTACACAGGTTGATTGAAGGTTTAATAAATAGATACAATTGATAAAGTTGATTAAAAAAGTCTAAAATATAAATCAAGTTGTTTTGTAGGGTGTTTGTTTTTACACTGTACCTTGATTTATAGACCTCAGGAATTATAGGAAAAGGACAACACGTGGCACAAAATTTAGGCTTAACCCAGTGTCAGTTTTGTTAAGCAAAAACGAACTAAAACTACAGACCTAGACGTGACAGAATTGACTGAAGACATACAATCACCCGTCCAATTTGTAGCTGTAATCGTGGATTGTAGGTTTGTGGTCGTTGGTTTCTTGACCGGTTGTTTTCTCTTCTGGTCGTTCTCTTCAGTTCTGTTCCTTCTGTGTCTGTTCCGTACTTCGCTGTGCTTCTGTACCACACACCCCTGAGCTGCTTCTAGCTTGCATATTTATATCCATGTTATGAAGTTTCCGATATGTTTCAATCGATACGTTGTGTAGTGATCTTGTTTGACTGACTGCAATGATGGACCTGGATGCCCCCAATTTACACACGGAGTCTACAAGGCAAAAGATAACTCCTCATCTTAAGTACCTCGTTCTCCAAAAATGTACACCTGGTGGGGTCCCTTTGTTGTTTGGTTCTTCGCAGTCTTGGAGTCTCTAGAGAGATTTGTTTCTCCCTCTCTGGCCAATCAGTTCAGGGCCTCTTCAGTTAGTTTTATTAAAATGTAATAACCCCATTGTTGTTATGCATAAACCCAGCCTGGTTTCTCGACCGCAGAAATTGTCCTTAATTGGTGATGAGTCACCACCTGCCCCAGGCTGGCACCCTTTTCTCCCTTTGTCCAGTTCATCCCAAATGCTTGCATTAAATCAATATAATCAATTTTTAGTTTGTGGCCTTTTTCTGTGTCTTCTGAAAAATGTGTATCCTTAACTTTTAACGCCTCTTTAATATAAACTCAAGAGACATTACTCTTGGTGATTTCTTCTTTTTCATGAGCCTTTTTGGGTGTATTGCAGCCCTCAGTCAAAACTCCAGATTCCATTCCTTTTTACAACAAAACAGTACTTTTCCCGGCAAACCAACGCTTTTTACAACACCATGTTCGGCTTTGATCTGACTTCAATTTTATATAAAAACACTTTAGCCTTGGTTCATATTAATAACCCTTCAAGATTCCCTTCCTTTGTTTTCTGTTTTAACTTACAGGATAAGATAAATAGGTACAACACTATTACCAACTGTACAATTACTAGTGCGTGTGATACGATTCGAACCCAGGGGGATCTCAATATTGAGTCCCAAATCCCATTGTGAAGGGGCCATCATTTCCTCGATTTCCTCCCTTACTTTCTCATTCGTTTGGTGTTATGTGTAATGTGTTTGTGGGATAGCTCGATGTCCTTTAGTAACTTGGTCAAATATTTGGGTAACGGCGGGATATTGTATCCAAAACGCGATGTGTATTCCTGGAGGTTCGGTAAAGTACTGTGATACTTATGTGTTTGAGGTCTGAGATAAGAATTGTTGTGTACCTGTAAAGTCTGCTACCAGGGAGTTCAACCCCTGAAGTCCCAAGGGATCCCTCGAAGGCCTGTTCCTCATTCTGGAGTGTCTTAATAAAGACTGAGGTCACTGTTACTTTAACCTCCCTGTGTGCAGTCTCATCTGTGTTAGGAACACAATAACTGGCGACGAGGATGGGATCCGAACCCACGCATGCAAAGCACAATGGATTAGACCATCCGCCACAGGCCAGGCCACTTGGGGTGGAAATGGCGCAGCCTGCAAACTTGTTGATGGTGGCGCAGCCCGCAGACTTGTTGATGGTCATGGAAGCATTTGAAAATGATAAATCACCTGTCACGGCCCACCAGATTAGGACTTGGACCAGCCAAGATCCTCTGCTGTCCCAAGTAAAAAACTGTGTACTGCATGGGAGCTGGGCCAGCATCCCCGTTGAAATGCAAGAGCTAATCAAGCTGTTCCAGGATGAGCGAAAGGATGAGCTGTCCATTCAGGCAGACTGCCTGTTGTGGGGTAACCGCGTAGTGCTACCCAAAAAGGGCAGGGAGACGTTCATCTCGGATCTCCACAGCACATACCCGGGTATAGTAATGATGAAAGTGATAGCCAGATCCCACGTGTGGTGGCCCGGTATCGACTCTGACTTAGAGTCCTGTGAACGGCAATGCAGCATGTGTGCTCAGTTGAGCAATGCGCCCAGAGAGGCACCACTAAGTTTGTGGTCCTGGCCCTCCAGACCATGGTCGAGGATCTATGTCGACTATGCGGGCCAGTTTTTCAGTAAAATGTTCCTGGATGCTTTTTCAAAATGGATTGAATGTAAAATAATGTCGAGAAGCACCGCCACCGCCACCATTGAAAGCCTGAGGGCTATGTTTGCCACCCACGACCTGCCTGACATACTGGTGGGTCATGTTTCACCAGTGCCGAATTTAAAGAATTCATGACCCGCAATGGGATCAAACATGTCACCTCGGCCCCGTTTAAACCAGCCTCCAAAGGGCAGGCAGAGTGGGCAGTACAAATAATCAAACAGAGCTTTAAACGAGTCTCAGAAGGCTCACTCCAAACCCGCCTGCCCCGAGTACTGCTCAGCTACCGCACGAGACATTCACTCACAGGGGTGCCCCCGGCTGAGCTACTCATGAAAAGGACACTTAAAACCAGACTCTCACTGGTTCACCCCAACCTGCATGATCAGGTAGAGAGCAGGCGGCAGCAACAAAATGTAAACGACGGTCGCACCACTGTGTCACGGGAAATTGATCTGAATGACCCTGTGTATGTGCTAAACTATGGACATGGTCTCAAGTGGATCGGGGGCACGGTGATAGCTAAAGAAGGGAGTAGGGTATTTGTAGTCAAACTAGACAATGGACAAATTTGCAGAAAGCACCTGGACCAAATGAGGTTGTGGTTCACAGACTGCCCTGAACAACCCACAGCAGACACCACCCTTTTTGAGCCCACAACACACACCCAAAGGATTAACGACTCCACCCCGGACCAGGAAACTGAACCCATCACGCCCAGCAGCCCTGCAGGATGAGCAACACGCCAGCCCAGCGAGGGCACAGCCAACACACCAGAACAGACATTTGTACCGAGGCGGTCCACCAGGGAAAGAAAGGCTCCCGACCGCCTCACCTTGTAAATAGTTTTCACTTTGACTTTGGGGGGGGGGGCGGGGGAGTGATATTGTGTATCTGTAAAGCATGCACTCCCATGTTCCGCCACCAGGGAGTGCATCCCCTCGAGTCCCAAGGGATCCCAGCATCCCTTGGGAGCACTGTATATAAGCCGGCCCCTAAGGCCTGTTCCTCACTCTGGAGTGTCTTAATAAAGACTGAGGTCACTGTTACTTTAACCTCCCTGTGTCCAGTCTCATATGCGTTCGGAACACAACAGGAATGATCCTTTCTTGTGCTATTAGTGTCTCTACCTGGGGTTTGAAACAAAAGTTAGAATCTGTCACTGGACACCAAGTGTCCTGGTGTACTCTGTACTGACTTTCGCTGGTGGTGACACAGTATGTCCCTTGTACGCAACCTGTGGCGGGACATTGTTGTAAGCCATCACTTCCATGATACAGCTTATAAGTTGTCTGTCCTCGTACTTGAACCCAGCCGGTTGAAAGGATTCAGATGATTGGGGCACAATACCACATGTGTACCTCCTCTCTGACATCCCTCCAGACGAGCACCGGTTATTGAGTCTCCCAATTTTACCACATACTGCGGGGTTTTATGATGCTTCATATGTAACCCGTTCCAAATTACCCCGAAATTTTCCACCCGGTTGTTCAGGTCATTGTGACTGATCCATCACCGGTATTCTAAGCACTATCCCCATGAAAGATTGTTTACTCTGACCACAGTTGACCGGGACTGGGTACGCTTCGGTGGCTGACCGTGGCTGGCACAAATTCAGGAGATTGTTATAGACAGCATCTCAAAGCTTTTAGATGCTTGTTACTGACCCACGATGGTTCATTGCCTTGTTTTAAATCATCTTTATTACTGCATCCTTCATTTAACAGCCAAGTTCTGTACATGACACACACATCATTCTAAGCAGCTTGATCTGACACGTTTCTACCTCCTTGGTCTGAGCATGTATTTCCACCTCAGCTATCATCTCCTTCAAATGAATTGTCATTGCTTGGTCCTCCTGTAGTTCATTACCCTCTATTTCACTACCCTCCTCCAGTATTTTCTTTAACTTAAGGTATTCACTTGGACTTGCAATTGCGCGTTGTCCACACTATTTACCGTGATGTCCCAGTATTAAATGCTGTAGCTACATCACTCATTAGTCCCCTTTTTCATCTCGGTTTGTATGCTTCCCCTGAGACTCTTCTCCCCATAATGGTTGGAAAATCCTGCACAGTTTGGTGACCTCTGCCCCCAAATTCCCACAATGGTGCTGGCAGGGGAAGTTCTGTGCTGGGAGAGCAAATTCATCAAATTTATTCTGTAGTCTACAGTAAAATAATTCTAGTAGGTCCCTGTCAAGAGCTTATAGTCTTGTAATATTTATTTTATTTTGTCTTCATAGGAGCGAATCGAGCCAGGGATACGAGATGAGGTGGACGTTGTGGATAGGCCTGTGGATGGCCATTATTATTAAAGGATTGGGAGATCGGGGAGACACCAAGACATTCCTTACATACGGGTGTATGGGAGGAACTGGCCCCACGGTAACGCAAGGGGGAGCGATATGGAGCAACAAGGGCACAAACACCTATGCTCACACTGGGAGTTGGCCAGGGTGGTTCGCGTCAAATTCGACTAAGTACTCCAGACAAACCGCGGGTAAACTTGGGGAGGTACCAGTGTTCTGCCCAAGTCTAAACATCACTACCAGGAAGGTACGGGTGAAAGAGGGTAGACGAGAATGTAAAGCGATTATCCCCATGGGAGGATTATGGTGGTTACGGAAAACAGACAGGGGAAAAGTTAATGCATCCACAGAATGGAAGAAATTGGGTGATGGTGTTCCCATGCACCTGCTGCTCTTGTCCTTCTGGATAATAATGGTCGGCGGGTTCGGGAGGTGCTGCCAAAGAAGTCTTGGTGAGTTGCTGCAGCACATCTGGCACATGGTACACACTGCAGCCACAGTGCGCCGGTGGTGGAGGGAGTGACTGTTGAAGGGTGACAATCAATTAGGTTGCTTTGTCCTGGATGGAGCTTGTTGAGTGTTATTTGAGCTGCACTCATCCAGGAAAGTGGAGAGTAATCCATCACACTCCTGACTTGTGCCTTGTAGATGGTGAATAGGATGTGGGACATCATGAGGTGAGTCAGTTCCCCAGAATATCTATCCTCTGACCTGCTCTTGTTGTCACAGTATTTATATGGCTGGTCCAGTTAATTTTCTGGTCAATTACATCAGTGGCTACACTTCAAAGATAATTTATTGGCTTTAAAGCGCTTTGAGACAGCCGATGGTCATGAAAAGCGCTATACAAATGCAGGTCTTTCTTTTCTTTCTTTAATGGTGACCCCCAGGATGTTGACGTTGGGTGATTTGGTGATGATAATCCCATTGAATGACAAGCGAAGGTGACGAGACTCTCTTATTAGAGAAAGTCATTGGCTCAGAAATGCCTCTCGAGGACTGCGAAGCACTGTAGGATAGAAATAAAATGCACACTTACCTTAAGCTGCGAGGCCCGCTGGAGCTCCTGGTCTGGAGGCCTCTCGTGACTGCGCATCGGGACGTCTGCAGGAGTCATGTGGGCCTGGAAACCAAATCATAGGTAAATGTTTTCTCATTCATAGTAATAGGAGATTTGTAAGTTACAAATCTCCTATTACTATGAATGAGAAAAACCCCAGAACGCATAGAAACATAGAAACATAGAAAATAGGTGCAGGAGTAGGCCATTCGGCTCTTCGAGCTTGCACCACCATTCAATAAGATCGTGGCTGATCATTTACCTCAGTACCCCTTTCCTGCTTTCTCTCCATACCCCCTGATTCCTTTAGTCATAAGGGCCATGTCTAACTCCCTCTTGAATATATCTAACGAACTGGCATCAACAACTCTCTGCAGCAGGGAATTCCACAGGTTAACAACTCTCTGAGTGAAGAAGTTTCTCCTCATATGAGTCCTAAATGGCCCACCCCTTATTGTGTCCCCTGGTTCTGGACTTCCCCAACATCCGGAACATTCTTCTCCCATCTAACCCGTCCCGTCCCGTCAGAATCTTATACGTTTCCATGAGATCCCCTCTCATCCTTCTAAACTCCAGTGTATAAAGGCCCAGTTGATCCAATCTCTCCTCATACATCAGTCCAGCCATCCCTGGAATCTGGTGAACCTTCGCTGCACTCCCTCAATAGCAAGAACGTCCTTCCTCAGATTAGGAGACCAAAACTGAATACAATATTCCAGGTGAGGCCCTGTAAAATTGCAGTAAGACTTCCCTGCTCCTATACTCAAATCCCCTCGCTATGAAGGCCAACATGCCATTTGCCTTCTTCACCACCTGCTGTACCCGTATGCCAACTTTCAATGACTGATGTACCATGACACCCAGGTCTCGTTGCAACTCCCCTTTTCCTAATCTGCTGCTATTCAGATAATATTCTGCCTTTGTGTTATTGCCTCCAAGGTGGATGATCTCACATTTATCCACATTATACTGCATCTGCCATGCATTTGCCCACTCACCTAACCTGTCCAAATCACCCTGCAGCCTCTTGGCATCCTCCTCACAGCTCATACCGCCACCCAATTTAGTGTCATCTGCAAACTTGGAGATATTACATTCAATTCCTTCATCCAAATCATTAATGTATATTTTTTGAGGATGTAACTAGTAGAGTGGACAAGGGAGAACCAGTGGATGTGGTGTATTTGGACTTTCAAAAGGCCTTTGACAAGGTCCCACATAAGAGATTGGCGTGCAAAATCAAAGCACTTTGTATTGGGGGTAATGTACTGGCATGGATAGAAAATTGGTTGGCAGACAGGAAGCAGAGAGCCGGGATAAACGGGTCCTTTTTAGAATGGGAGGCAGTGACTTGTGCAGTGCCGCAGGGCTCAGTGCTGGGACCCCAGCTCTTTCAATATACATTAATGATTTGGATGAAGGAATTGAATATAATATCTCCAAGTTTGCAGATGACACTAAACTGGGTGGCGGTGTGAGCTGTGAGGAGGATGCCAAGAGGCTGCAGGGTGATTTGGACAGGTTAGGTGAGTGGGAAAATGCATGGCAAATGCAGTATAATGTGGATAAATGTGAGATCATCCACTTTGGAGGCAATAACACGAAGGCAGAATATTATCTGAATGGCAGCAGATTAGGAAAAGGGGAGTTGCAACGAGACCTGGGTGTCATGGTTCACCAGTCATTGAAAGTTGGCATACGGGTACAGCAGGCGGTGAAGAAGGCAAATGGTATGTTGGCCTTCTTAACTAGGGGATTTGAGTATTGGAGCAGGGAGGTCTTACTGTAGTTGTACAGGGCCTTGGTGAGGCCTCACCTGGAATATTGTGTTCAGTTTTGGTCTCCTAATCTGAGGAAGGACGTTCTTGCTATTGAGGGAGTGCAGCAAAGGTTCACCAGACTGGACTGACGTATGAGCAGAGACTGGATCAACTGGGCCTTTATACACTGGAGTTTAGAAGGATGAGAGGGGATCTCATAGAAACGTATAAGATTTTGACGGGACGGGACGGGTTAGATGCAGGGAGAATGTTCCGGACATTGGGGAAGTCCAGAACCAGGGGATACAATCTTACGATAAGGGGTGGGCCATTTAGGACTGAAATGAGGAGAAACTTCTTCACTCAGAGAATTGTTAACCTGTGGAATTCCCTGCTGCAGAGATTTGTTGATACCAGTTCATTGGATATATTCAAGAGGAAGTTAGACATGGCCCTTACGACTAAAGGAATCGGGGGGTATGGAGAGAAAGCAGGAAAGGGGTACTGAGGTGAATGATCAGCCACGATCTTATTGAATGGTGATGCAGGCTCGAAGGGCCAAATGGTCTACTCCTGCACCTATTTTCTATGTTTCTATGTTTCCTTAAGTACTAAATATGTTTTTGAGCTCCAGCTTTACAGATCGGAAAAGCCGGTTTTCATGCTTTTCCGATGCCTTCCCGGGTCCATAGAAACCTCGTATGGCCGCGGATGTCAGAATTTCTACCCCATTGTCTGGCACTTGTGCAGCACAAATATCACTTGTCACTTATCAGACTCCAACCAGTGAAGATTTTTCCCCTAATTCCCATTGACTTCAATTTAACTAGAGCTCCTTGATGCCACACTCGGTCAAATTCTACCTTGATGTCAAGGGCAGTCACTCACACCTCACCTCTAGAATTCAGTTCTGTTGTCCATGTTTGGATGAAGGCTGTATGAGGTCTGGAGCCGAGTGCTTTTCATTGATGAGCAGGTTATTTTTTTATTCATGCATGGCATGTGGGCATCGTTGGCAAGGCCAGCATTTATTGCCCATCCCTAATTGCTTTTGAGAAGATGGTGATGAGTCGCCTTCTTGAACTGCTGTAGTCCATGTGGTGATGGTACACCCACATTGCTGTTAGGGAGGGAGTTCCAGGATTTTGACCTGGTGAAGGAACGGCGATATGCTTCCAAATTAGGATGGTGTGTGACTTGGAGGGGAACGTGGATGCAGTGGTGTTCCAATGTACTTGCTGCCCTTGCCCTTCTAGGTGGTAGAAATTGCAGGTTTTGGAGATGCTGTCGAAGAAGCCTTGGCGAGTTGCTGCAGTGCATCTTGTAGATGGCACATGCTGCAGCCATGGTATGCTGGTGGTGGAGAGAGTGAATGTTTAAGGTGGTCGGTGGGCTGCCAATCATGCAGTCTGCTTTGTCCTACATGGTGACGAGCTTCTTGAGTGTTTTTGGAGCTGCACTCATCCAGGCAAGTGAAGAGTATTCCATGACACTCCTGATTTGTGCCTTGTCGATGGTGGAAAGGCTTTGGGGAGTCAGGATGTGAGATACTCACCACAGAATACCCAGCCTCTGACCCACTCTTGTTGCCACAGCATTTATGTGGCTGGTCCAGTTAAGTTTCTGGTCAATGGTGACCCCCAGGATGTTGATGGTATGGGGTTTCAGCGATGGTAATGCAATTGAATATTAAAGGATTGTGGTTAGACTCTAGCTAGTTGGAGTTAGTCAGTGCCTGGCACTTGTGTGGTGCGAATGTTACTTGCCACTTATCAGCCCAAGCCTGAATGTTATCCAGTCTTGCTGTATGTGGGCATGGACTGTTTCACTATCTGCGGATTGAACTGAACATTGCAAATGATCTCAAAATAAGGTCATAATTACCTGAATTTGGTCCTCTGCCACTGCGTGTCAGGTCTGCTCAGTACTGACAGACCTGACATCAGGAAAAGGCATGTGGCGGCGGCTTCACAGTGTGGTCCTGACCCGCTGGGGGAAAAAAAACGTCCCCACTTCTCGCGCCCTCTGACCCCCGCAGAAAATCTCGGCCAACAATGAGACTGGTCAGGTCTCATCAACAGCTCTCTCCATGTGCACGGCAAGTCTGTCCATGGAAAAGGAGAGAACATGTAACATATTGAAGTCCCAGGCTCAGATGGTAGCAGTCCAATCATTTACCAGATACCTGCCTTATTTGTACCAGGGAGGGATGGCCAGCTATTTTACTCAATATAGCACAACCCAGAGCATTTTTATTCTATTTACAGCAATAACAAAATAAATTAAAAAATATCCAAGATTAAAATATCCTTGTCATTTTTTTTGAAGTGAAGGGCTGGTCTGTCTTAGAACTTCAAACTCAATCAAAGAATTTCATGGCCCAATTAGTTAACTGTTCTGTCAGTGATGATTAGAAACCTAATGATAAAGGTTTTTTTTGTATTTATATAGCGCCTTTAACATAGTGAAACGTCACAAGGCACTTCACAGGAGTATTGTGAAACAAAAAATTTGACACCGAGCCGCATAAGGAGAAATAAGGTGACCAAAAGCTTGGTCAAAGAGGTAGGTTTTAAGGAGCGTATTGAAGGAGGAAAAAGAGGCAGAGAGATTTAGGGAGGGAGTTCCAGAGCTTAGGGCCTAGGCAACAGAAGGCATGGCCACCAATAGTTGAGCGATTGTAATCAGGGATGCTCAAGAGGGTAGAATTAGAGGAGTGCAGACATCTTGGTGAGTTTGTCCAGCTGAAGGAAATTACAGAGATAGGGAAGTTCATAAATGATAAGTAAGCATGCATTTAGTTGCTTTCGTGTTCACTACACAGATGCATATTTAACATATACATTAGTCTCTAATGGTAAAGTCGTCTAAATTTTGGTTTTCGCCGAAAATGGTAGTTTTACGGTAAAATTACCATTTTTGCTGCACTACCATTTTTAGTCCTAACTTTCAGCCTTTATGCATCAGTAAAGTTGGCGTTGCACGAGGATTTGCGGCGCAGTCCAGGGCCAGTAATGCTGCGAGAGAGGCCTTGGGAGGGGGAAAAACAACAGAAAAAAAATTGCAAAAAACATTCAAAAAACCCTTATCTACTAAATCGCTGAAAAATAATTTAAAATTAAAAATACAAACTTTGAACTTACCTTTTTGCAGGTCTTCATACTTACTACTGCTGGCAGGGCTGTACCAACACATTTGACCCTCCGCGTGTTCTGGGGCGTATTGAAGGAGGAAAAAGAAGAAGCGAATTCTGGGCGTGGCATAAGAGCCTGGAAAATACTGAAAGTGCGACGCAAACGCAATCTGCATTGTTGCACATTGGCACACTTCTCCCCGTCGGTACGTGGAAGCGCCACCTCAAAGAGTTGCCCGAGGATCCCACCGAACAGGTTTTTGCCGCGGAGGGTCAAGTCGTGGTGAAAACCCGGTCGCAAAGTCGGCGAACATCCAGCCCTTTAAAGAGTACTGTTGTCCTTCTGCTTTCATGTAGCTGTGTCTCTGTCTCACCTCTTCTGCTTCAGTCTCTTTCTCGCTTCAATGCTGCTGTTCTTCCTTTGACTCATTATTTTGCTTTTTTTTCTTCTAACCTGACCAATTTCTCTTTTCGTCTGGTTCTCTTTCCTTTTGGGTGGGATGTAGTGGGTGGTAGGTTGTGGTGCAGCAGCGAAAGGAGCCACAAATGCCTTCAATGCATTTGTTATGGGGGTTGCGGGGAAATGTGTTCCTCGGCAGCTCCTGCCCTATCTCTTCACCCAACACTTGTGCTTTCCCCACCCACTTGCTCTCAACATGCTCCTCTCAATAACTATGCCCCTTTCTTCCACTGCCTCACTCCCATCACTACGCCAAACCCTTCCACTTTGATCTACCTGTTGAGTTCCTTTGTAATTTATTTACATTGTTTTAAAATTACTTGAAGAAAAGTTACTGAGTAAAGTGCCAGAAGTTAACAAAAACTCTCCCATCAGGAGAGCTGACTGAACAGCACTATTTTCTATGTTTCTATCACTAGGGGGATCAAGGGGTATGGCGAGAAAGCAGGAATGGGGTACTGAAGTTGCATGTTCAGCCATGAACTCATTGAATGGCGGTGCAGGCTAGAAGGGCCGAATGGCCTACTCCTGCACCTATTTTCTATGTTTCTATTTTCTATGTTTCTATGTTTCTATTACTGATGCATTCTGGTAGGTTAGATACATTGCACATGCTCTGACTGCACAATCCAAACTCAACTCACAGAGTCACAGCTCTGGGGGAAAATGTCAAGTGCAAACTCAAACTTTTGAGAGCGACAAAGGCCTTCAAGTAAAAACTGTTATGTATGGAAACATTGTAACTGTGTAAGACTTGCCACCAGGGGGCACAACTGTTAGAGGCCCAAGGGTCACTTGCACACCTCGTGCAAGGGAGTATAAAAGATTGTCTGCCATGCTGCTTAGGAACTCTGAAGTTGTATTAAAGAGACTAAGGTCACACCAGTTTTAGTTCACAGTACTCAGTCTTGTGGAGTTCTTCCAGACTTAACAATTGGCGACAAGTAACAGATTACAAACTTTCACGCGGTCATGGCTGCCGTTGGTATTTTAGAGAGATTTGTAGAGGTTGATGATTGGGAAGCCTTTGTTGAGCGTCTCGACAAGTACTTCGTGGCCAATGAGCTGGATGGGGACTATACAGCGATCAAGCGCAGGGCGATTCTCCTCACCATGTGTGGGACCACAATATACAGCCTCATCAAGAATCTGCTAGCACCAGAGAAACCAGCGGAGAAGAAATATACAGAGTTGTGTACGCTGGTTCGAGAACCCCGCAAGCCGAAGGAGAGTGTCTTAATGGCCAGGTATCGCTTCTACTCGCTCCACCACTCCGAGGGCCAGGACGTGGCGAGTTATGTCGTCGATCTGAGACATCTTGCGGGAACTTGCGAATTTGCTGGATTTTTGGGGGAAATGCTGCGGGACTTTTTTGTGCTTGGTGTTGGCCATGAGGTCATTCTTCGCAAGCTGCTGTCCGCCGAATCCCTAGACCTGAGCAAGGCCATCACGATAGCCCAGGCATTCATATCCACGAGCGTTAATACCAGACAGATATCTTCTCAGCATCGAAGCTCACCGGCAAGTACTGTGCATAAAGTAACGTCGCTAGCAGGCAGAACTGCATATGGCAGGGCCTACACGTCTGCAGCTGTAAGACCTAGGATGACTCAGCGTCCACCATCGGGCGTGAATGCAAATCCATCAGCACCATGTTGGCGCTGCAGGGGTAATCATCAAGCCCATCAATGTCAATTCAAGCACTACGTGTGCAAAGGTTGTGAAACAATGGGACACCCCCAGCAAATGTGCTGCGACTCACCACGTGGCAGAGTCAGTAGAGGATGATCGATCCGGCGCGGATCACGCAGAACAAACAAGAGAGGCAACTCAACCCGAGGAAGATGTTTATGGGGTACATACCTTCACCACCAAGAGCCCCCCTATTATGCTGAAAGTCAAATTGAACGGTATTCCGGTATCAATGGAGTTGGACACGGGGGCGAGTCAGTCAATTATGAGCCAGAAGGCTTTTGAGAAACTGTGGAGCAACAAGGCACAGAGGCCCAAACTGGGCCCGATTCAGACAAAGCTGCGCACCAACACCAAAGAGCTCATACCAGTCATTGGCAGTGCGGCAGTTAAGGTATCGTACGATGGAGCTGTGCATGATTTATCACTGTGGATTGTACCAGGCGATGGCCTGACACTATTCGGCAGAAGCTGGCTGGGAAAGATTCGATGGAACTGGGATTACATCAAAGCACTATCTTCAGTTGACGATGCCTCGTGCGCCCAAATGCTGAGCAAGTTTCCATCGCTATTTACACCAGGCATCGGCAACTTCACAGTAGCCAAGGTGCAGATCCATTTAATCCCCGGTGCAAGGCCCATTCATCACAAGACTCGAGCGGTTCCATATATGATGAGGGAGAAAGTCGAGATCGACCTGGACAGACTTCAACGAGAGGGTATCATATCGCCAATCGAGTTCAACAAGTGGGCCAGTCTGATTGTTCCTGTGTTGAACATAAGAACATAAGAACATAAGAACATAAGAATTAGGAACAGGAGTAGGCCATCTAGCCCCTCGAGCCTGCTCCGCCATTCAACAAGATCATGGCTGATCTGGCCGTGGACTCAGCTCCACTTACCCGCCCTCCCCCATAACCCTTAATTCCCTCATTAGTTAAAAATCTATCTATCTGTGACTTGAATACATTCAATGAGCTAGCCTCAACTGCTTCCTTGGGCAGAGAATTCCACAGATTCACAACCCTCTGGGAGAAGAAATTCCTTCTCAACTCAGTTTTAAATTGGCTCCCCCGTATTTTGAGGCTGTGCCCCCTAGTTCTAGTCTCCCCGACCAGTGGAAACAACCTCTCTGCCTCTATCTTGTCTATCCCTTTCATTATTTTAAATGTTTCTATAAGATCACCCCTCATCCTTCTGAACTCCAACGAGTAAAGACCCAGTCTACTCAATCTATCATCATAAGGTAACCCCCTCATCTCCGGAATCAACCGAGTGAATCGTCTCTGTACCCCCTCCAAAGCCAGTATATCCTTCCTTAAGTAAGGCGACCAAAACTGGACGCAGTACTCCAGGTGCGGCCTCACCAATACCCTATACATTTGCAGAAGGACCTCCCTGCTTTTGTACTCCATCCCTCTCGCAATGAAGGCCAACATTCCATTTGCCTTCCTGATTACCTGTTGCACCTGCAAACAAACTTTTTGGGATTCATGCACAAGGACCCCCAGGTCCCTCTGCACCGCAGCATGTTGTAATTTCTCCCCATTCAAATAGTATTCCCTTTTTTTGTTTTTTTTCCCAAGGTGGATGACCTCACACTTTCCGACATTGTATTCCATCTGCCAAACCTTAGCCCATTCACTTAACCGATCTAAATCTCTTTGCAGCCTCTTTGTGTCCTCTACACAACCCGCTTTCCCACTAATCTTTGTGTCATCTGCAAATGTTGTTGCACTACACTCTGTCCCCTCTTCCAGGTCATCTATGTATATTGTAAACAGTTGTGGTCCCAGCACCGATCCCTGTGGCACACCACTAACTACCGAGTTCCAACCCGAAAAGGACCCATTTATCCCGACTCTCTGCTTTCTGTTCGCCAGCCAATTCTCTACCCATGCCAATACATTTCCACTGACCCCGCGTACCTTTATCTTCTGCAGTAACCTTTTGTGTGGCACCTTATCGAATGCCTTTTGAAAATCTAAATACACCACATCCATCGGTATACCTCTATCCACCATGCTCATTATATCCTCAAAGAATTCCAGTAAATTAGTTAAACATGATTTCCCCTTCATGAATCCATGCTGCGTCTGCTTGATTGCACTATTCCTATCGAGATGTCCCGCTATTTCTTCCTTAATGATAGTTTCAAGCATTTTCCCCACTACAGATGTTAAACTAACCGGCCTATAGTTACTTGCCTTTTGTCTGCCCCCTTTTTTAAACAGAGGCGTTACATTAGCTGCTTTCCAATCCGCTGGTACCTCCCCAGAGTCCAGAGAATTTTGGTAGATTATAACGAATGCATCTGCTATAACTTCCGCCATCTCTTTTAATACCCTGGGATGCATTTCTTCAGGACCAAGAGACTTGTCTACCTTGAGTCCCATTAGCCTGTCCAGCACTACCCACCTAGTGATAGTGATTGTCTCCAGATCCTCCCTTCCCAAATTCCTGTGACCATCAATTTCTGGCTTGGTTCTGTGTCTTCCACTGTGAAGACCGAAGCAAAATAATTGTTTAAGGTCTGAGCCATTTCCACATTTCCCATTATTAAATCCACCTTCTCATCTTCTAAGGGACTTTCGTCACTCTTTTCCGTTTTATATATCTGTAAAAGCTTTTACTATCCATTTTTATGTTTTGCGCAAGTTTACCTTCATAATCTCTCTTTCCTTTCTTTATTGCTTTCTTAGTCATTCTTTGCTGTCGTTTAAAATTTTCCCAATTTTCTATTTTCCCACTAACCTTGGCCACCTTATACGCATTGGTTTTTAATTTGATACTCTCCTTAATTTCCCTGGTTATCCACGGCTGGTTATCCCTTCTCTTACCGCCCTTCTTTTTCATTGGAATATATTTTTGTTGAGCACTATGAAAGAGCTCCTTCAAAGTCCTCCACTGTTCCTCAATTGTGCCACCGTTTAGTCTGTGTTTCCAGTCTACTTTAGCCAACTCTGCCCTCATCCCACTGTAGTTCCCTTTGTTTAAGCATAGTATGCTCGTTTAAGACACTACTTCCTCACCCTCAATCTGTATTACAAATTCAACCATACTGTGATCACTCATTCCGAGAGAATCTTTTACTAGGAGATCATTTATTATTCCTGTCTCATTACAGAGGACCAGATCTAAGATAGCTTGCTCCCTTGTAGGTTCTGTAACATACTGTTCTGAGAAACAATCCCGTATGCATTCTATGAATTCTTCCTCCAGGCTACCCCGTGCGATTTGATCAGACCAATCGATATGTAGGTTAAAATCCCCCATGATTACTGCCATTCCTTTTTCACATGTCTCCGTTATTTCCTTGATTATTGCCCGCCCCACCATTAAGTTATTATTTGGGGGCCTATAAACTACGCCCACCAGTGACTTTTTCTCCTTACTATCTCCAATCTCCACCCATAATGATTCAACATTTTGTTCATTCGAGCCAATATCGTCTCTCACAACTGCCCTGATATCATCCTTTATTGACAGAGCTACCCCACCTCCTTTCCCTTCTTGTCTATCTTTCCGAATCGTCAGATATCCCTGTATGTTTAATTCCCAGTCTTGGCCACCCTGCAACCACGTTTCTGTAATGGCCACCAAATCATACCCATTTGTGATGATTTGTGTTGTCAACTCATTTACTTTATTTCGAATGCTGCGTGCGTTTAGGTAGAGTGTTTTAATACTAGTTTTTAATCCATGATTTTTAGTTTTGACCCCTCCTGCAGCCCCTTTACATTCAGTGGCCCTTTTTGTTTTTTGCTTTGGGTTTCTCTGCCCTCCACTTTTACTCATCTCCTTTCTGTCTTTGAAAAGCGATGGCACGGTCAGAATCTGCGGAAACTACAAGTTAACGATCAACAGAGTCTCGTTACAGAATCAGTACCTGCTACCCAAGGCGGATGACCTGTTCGCAACGTTAGCAGGGGGGAAGTTGTTCACCAAGTTGGACCTAACCTTCACCTACATGACACAGGAGCTGGCTGAATCTTTGAAAAGATTGACTTGCATTAACACGCACAAAGGACTGTTTATATACCACAGGTGCCCTTTTGGGATTTGCTCGGCTGTTGTCATCTTCCAGAGGAACGTGGAGATTTTGCTGAAATCGGTTCCGTGCAATATTGCGTTTCAAGACGACATCCTGATCACTGGTCGTGACACCACCGAACACCTGCACAACTTGGAAGAGGCTCTAAGTCGACTAGACAGAGTGGAACTCAGGCTGAAATGCTCCAAGTGTGTTTTGCTGGCGCCAGAGGTCGAATTTTTGGGGAGAAAGATTGTGGCAGACATAATCAGACCCACGGACTCAAAGACAGAGGCCATCAAGAATGCACCCAGACCACAGAATGTGACGGAGCTGCGTTCGTTCCTGGGACTCCTCAACTATTTTGGTAACTTTCTACTCGGATTATGCACTTTGCTGGGACCATTGCACATGTAAGGGTGACGACTGAGTTTGGGGTAAATCTCAAGAGACAGTCTTTGAGAAGGCCAGAAACCTACTTTGTTCCAATAAGTTACTTGTACTGTATGACCCGTGTAAACGATTAGTGCTAGCTTGTGATGCATCTTCGTACGGGGTTGGCCGTGTGTTACAGCAAACCAATGTATCGGGCAAACTTCAACCGGTTGCATACGTGTCTAGAAGTCTGTCTAAGGCTGAAAGAGCCTACAGTATGGCCGAGAAAGAGGCGTTAGCATGTGTATATGGGGTTAAGAAAATGCACCAATACCTATTGGACTTCGGTTTGAGCTTGAAACCGACCACAAACCGCTTATTTCACTGTTTTCAGAAAGCAAAGGTATAAACACCAATGCTTCATCCCGGATCCAAAGATGGGGACTAACATTGTCCGCCTATGACTATGTTATCCGTCACAGACCAGGCACAGAGAACTGTGCTGATGCCATCAGTCGGCTACCATTGCCCACTATCGGGGTGGAAATGGCGCAGCCCACAGACTTGCTTCTGGTCATGGATGCTTTTGAGAGCAAGGGGTCACCCGTCACAGCTCACCAGATCAGGATCCTATGCTAACACTTGTAAAAAGTTGCGTCCTCAAAGGGAGCTGGTCGGCTGTCCCGGGGAAATGCAAGATGAAATTAAGCCATTTCACTGACACAAAGATGAAATGTCCAGTTAGATTGTCTCTTATGGGGTAATCACGTGGTTTTGCCAAAGAAAGGCAGGGAAACGTTTATATGTGACCTACACAATACCCACCCAGGCATAGTCATGATGAAGGCTATAGCCAGGTCGCATGTTTGGTGGCCTGGCATTGACTCGGACTTAGAGTCAGGCATTGTAGGGGAGGACGAAAACCCCCTCATTTTACCCAGAAGGAAAAGGACTGTGGGATCAGTCTGTGCTGTGAATTGAAACCGATGGAAGGAAAACTTTGGGACACAAATGAATGGAGACCCCCCCAGTGTTTGGACTCATAGGAAAGGGAATTTAATTTGGAACGATCTACCAGAAAGTTTGAAATCCTAAAGTGCACATGGAAGAAACTACGAGCTTTAATCAAATTTGGGATTTTTTAAAAAGGTGTATGTTGGGTCTGCAAGAAAAGGGGTGGGGCCAATATCAAAAGGGCCAGTTTGGACATTGGAACTAATCAAATTGTCTGGGAACTGTATACCCTCGAAACTTGCCCCTTGAAAACATTAGCATTTAAACAATGCCACATACATATTCCAACACCTTTTTCATCAGGCATAGAAATATCTGGCTCAGGCCAGACTAGCACAATGGCTACAGGAGGCCAATGCAATCAACACCCACTCAAACCTTGAGTAGGTTAACATCAGTGGAAAAAAAACCCCCCAATTTAAAACTGCTGCATTTTTCAAAATCAAAATGTCCACCAATGAGAAGAATCGACTTCAGCAGGAGAGGCGGACTGGATAATCTGGCTCTAAAAAAGGGGTTTCTGACGTTGTGAAAAAGAAGTGATGATTTTCCCTGCCCTCGTCATCCAACAACCACAACCAGCAAGCCTCTCGACACTGAAGGAAAACCAGTGTCCGAAGACACCGAGGATAGAAGAAACAAACCACCAGACTGCGGAAGGCACAGTAGTGAGTATAACCTCTGGTCCCCAGAACTCCCAACTCAGTTAGGCCAGGAAAGGTGGGAGGTTGGGCATTGTACTGCTAAACTGGTGTAAAGATTTTCGTTGGGTCCGTTTTAGTGGGATTTAGGGGGATTGTTTTGTTGGTGTATTGCTGTTTGTTGAGTTACACCTTGTCAAATAAATTGGAAGCCTAAAGTTCCTCTTGGAATCACCTTGTTTCAGTTCTATTGTATTACATCTCCTGATCATGAGTCTTATGTCAGAACCATGTAAGGGAAGCTAGGAGCGCCTCGAAAACGCTCAACTATGTGTCACAGGCTAGAGAAGAAGGGGTTAGGAGTGTTTGACACTCACAGGTGCCTCACAGGCTAGGCATAAGCTGTAGGGATGCACGCGTCTCAAAACCCCCTTAATAAGTTGTGGACACAGTCTCTCCAGGGGTGCTCTTGCAGCACTCAGGGTACCTCACAGGCCAGGCATAAGCTGTGAAGGCAGAAGCCCAGAGAGAGACACCCAAGGCACAACAACCCTGTGAAAACCCCTTACAGAACATGGTGACCACGAAGGGACATAAGCAAACAGGAGATGTTAATATAACAGATGAGGTGATAAGAGAGGAAACTAAAATGGAGGAGAGAATTTCCTCATACATTTTTGGCAAGGTGAACCTCACCAAACCTTGGGTACAAGCCCTCACACGAGCAGAGCGCCCAGTGGATGCTGCTGCTCAGTGGACAGCAGGGAAGGACCACAACCACAGGGTGGAAAAGGCCATCTGGCTTATCTGCTTCACCCGCCAAGTCCGAAAGCTCGACCAGCGGGTGAAGGACTTGGAACAGAGTCTTCAGAAATCAGAGGAGCTCTCTGCTATCCGGGCTGTGGTTGGGGACAACCTGCTGGCCGAATTAGCTGGGGAGCAGCAAAGGAACCGGCAGTTGAAGGAGACCTTCCAAAATAGCCGGGACAATCTTTAGTGTCAGGTCACTGAGGCCAAGGGTAATGAGGAGTCCCTCCGGGAACAGAACTCTCGGTACACCCAGAAAATTTGGGAACTGGAGAATAAATTAAAAGACGTACAGGCAGCCTATAAAGTGGCCAGTAGCAGTGAGTTTGCAGATCACGGTCCCTGCCAGGAGAGGATTAAAACTCTCACCCACGCTCTATCCCAAGCAAAGGGGATGGTCGCCCTGATAGGACCCGGAGGGTACACAGGGGACAAAGGAGAGTATTGGGGGGTAGAGGAGAATCCAAAGGCAAGAGGCGCCCGACCACCTCCTGTGGCATCGGTGGTTTATCCGGTGGGGTACCAGGAGGAGCGGGGCACGCAGGTAGTAGCATACCCAGGGCTGGGGGCAGGACCAATGTGTCCCGTTTGGCAGCAGGGATGTGAGGTTCCAGCCGAGGGTCAGTTAAGGGCTGGATCAGGCGACCAGGCACTGTCTACTGCACCGGGTATGGTGGGACAGCCGGAGGTAGAGGGACCAGCGCAGAAAGATCCTGAACCAGGGCGGATGTGCCCGGTCAGGCAGCGCAAGTACGGTCCTCCACAGGGAGGTGGCCAAGGTCGGGGAGCGCTGGAGAGCGACTTTATTATTCCCCATGGAGTTCAATCGCTCAGGGCCATGGTGGCCCATTTGGCCAAGCTCACTCGCAGCAGGGACCCGTCTATCCACTTCATGGAGGTGATGCAGGCAGGGGAAATTAATGGGTGTGACGAGCTGGGAGCAGGTGGGAAAAGGGATTTTGGGGGCTGATTTTATCATCGCTCGCCAGATCCTAGTAGACTTGAGGAATCACTGTCTATGGGGCACAGTGGGCACGGGAGCAGAGGGAGAAGTCATGGTTATTGATAAGAAACAGGGAAAAGGGACTCTGTGTACAATGAAGCCAAAAGGGGGTTACGACCTGGAGGTTCTAGTCGGTAACACCCCGGCCGAGTACCGGGCCTATGTGCAAGCAAATCTTGCAGCATTTGCCACCCATAAACACGACTGTGGGAGAGTCACAGGAGTGGAGATTAGAATAGATGGGGATCCCATGTCCCGCCCGCAAAAGCAGTATGGCTTTCCCCGAGAGGTAGAATGCAGACTTGGAGACAGCTTTAAGCTCGCTTGTCGAGCAGGGTGTTTTGAGACCCATAGCCAACCATGTCAACTCCCCGCTTTGGCCGGTTAGGAAACCGGATAATTCTTGGAGGGCTACGGTGGATTATAGGGTGCTCAATAAAAACATCCCAGCTTGTGCCCCCACAGTAGCGGCGGTTGCGGATCTGATAGGGGAAATCCCTGCATCCGCAACCACGTTCACAGTGTTGGACATATCCAACGGGTTCTGGTCTATCCCTGTACAGAGGGAAGACCAGTACAAGTTTGCCTTCACCTTCCGGGAACAGCAGTATACATGGAGCTGCCTCCCACAGGGTTTTCATAATAGTCCCAGCATCTTTCACCAATGCATGGCGAACTGCTTAAAAGGCTTCAGCCAACCACACCAGCTGGTCCAGTATGTGGACGACCTGTTGTTGTTCACAGACAGCAGTGAGGAACACGGTCCACTGCTGGCCGAACTGCTGGTCTTGCTGAAGGAAGGGGGTTTTAAAGTTAACCCCAAGAAAGCCCAGATAGGTCTAGGAGAGGTAAAATTCCTGGGCCTGACGATAAGGGCAGGAGAAAGGGCCATTGATGAGGCTAGAAGAAAGGCAGTGCAGGAACTCCCTGTCCCTAGGGATGTGTCGGGGGTAAGGTTTTTCCTGGGAATCACTGGCTACTGTAGGGACTTCATTGAGGACTATGCAGCCACTGCCGCCCCTCTGCTCAGACTCCTACATAAGGGGGTCGAGTGGGAATGGGACAAGGGCTGTGAGGCAGCATTTGTCCGTCTTAAGAGAGACCTGCAGGTAGCACCAGCCCTAGGGGCAATTGATGGGGGGGAGGAATTCCTCCTGGAGGTGGCAGCCAGTGGTGACAGCTTAAGTGCAGTGTTGCTCCAGGGGCGAAACGGTCAGCTGAGACCAGTGGTGTACTCCTCCAGGGTCCTCACGGAGGTAGAAAAGGGATACTCCAATTGTGAGAGGCACTTGCTTGCCACCCACTGGGCAGTAAAGAGAGCTCAGATCTTTACCGGAATATCCCCCATTACACTCCTCACCCATCATACCCCGACGTAGATGCTATTGAACGGGAGGATTAAGGACGGGACAGTGAGCAGTGCTAGAATCACTCGCTGGACCCTCCTCCTCTCCCAAATGACTTTAAAGGTCAAGGTCCTCTGCGAGCCCAGGCTCGCAGCAAATTTAATCTATCCAGGGCAGCCGCATCGATGCTCTGTGGAGGGAGTATGGGACATTAACTTTGGATTTCGGGCATGGATACACCCCACAGGCCGCGAGATCTACGTTGATGGCTCCAGTTCAGTGTCCGCGAGTACAAGACTCACGGGCTGCGGAGTTTGGGATCCCAAGGCAGGAATTGCCTTGGCTCTTAAACTCCCATGCACCCTGAGCGCCCAGCAGGCGGAACTCTCGGCAGTGATGTATGTGGTCACACACCCCGAGGAATTCCCTACCCCATACACGATTTGCTCGGACAGCATGTTCACTTTCAATTCGTGTACAGAGTATCTGGCGATTTGGTCACGCCGGGGATACACCTCTACGGATGGGAAGCCCCTTGTGACCAAACCCCTGCTAGAAAAGATCGTGGCTGCAATGGGAGAAACCGGGGATGTATATATCCATAAGGTAAAGGCCCACTCCAAAACTGAGCCACGGGGGGAAGGTAACCAGCAGGCAGACCTGGTGCTCGCACAGGTCGCCCATGGGACCCATACGAGGCAGGCAGGATAGCAGCAGCAAGAAGCAAGCCAGGGACACAAGGGAGCGTAGGGGCGGCTGTGGCCCCGGACCTTAAAGTAGTCCAGATGCAGGATCCGATCTTGAAGGCTGCCTTGGCTGCTATCAAAAGGGGGAAAAGGCGGAGGGCCCATACAGTGCTGTAGATATTGCTGTGCGGGAAGGCATGTTGTTTAAAGGGGACAAATGGGTAGTGCCGCCACAACACCAGAGGGAATTCCTTCAGCTGGCCAATGAGGGTGGCCAGACCTCCGGGAAGACATCCGCAACTTCTGTGCGGGCTGTCTGGTTTGCGCTGCAAACAATCCAGACCCTCAGAAAAGGAAGGCGTCTATGGGACACGTCAGGCGGTTAGAGGGACCATGGTAGTCAATCCAGATCGACTACATCGGACCCCTACCGGCCGCCCAGGGAGGTTATAAATACTGCCTCGTCCTGGTGGATGTGTTTTCCAAGTGGGTGGAAGCCTTCCCTTGCCGAACAGCTACCGCGGTGGGGACTGCAAAAATCCTGGTGAGGGAGGTGTTCTCTCAGTGGGGTCTACCTCAAATCGTGGAGTCCGACCGGGGAAGCCACTTCACCGGCCAGGTGATGCAGGCCACCCTAAAGGTGCTGGGGATAAGAGCCAAATGGCATGTCGCCTACAACCCTCAGTCCTCAGGCTCCGTAGAATGCCTGAACCGGACCCTAAAGGAAAGGCTGCGCAAGGAGACGGGAGACTCACCGAACAAGTGGGTGGAGGTCTTACCGTTGGTCCTCATGGGAACCCGGGCCAGTCAGTCAAAGAGCACAGGGTACTCACCCCATGAGCTGATGACAGGCCGGATCATGAAAACCCCAGTGCATGTGTTGGCGCCGGTTCTCACCGAAGGGCAGTGCCGAGAGGTGAGCCGGGACCGGTTTGTCAGGAACCTGTTTGAACACCTCAAACAGATTCACTGGCAGGCTGCTAGTAACATGGGCAGACAGCATCAGAGTAACCGATTGCTGCTAGAACCCAGCAAACACCACGAATGGGAGATAGGGGACCAGGTCATGGTGAGGAACTATGCTCGGGTCGGGGTTTTTGAAGCATTATATATGGGACCATACAGCATAGTCGACAAGGCTAGCCCTATGGTCAATGAGGTTCGACTGCCTCGCCGGGTGAAGTGGTATCACATTAATCAGTGTAAATTGTTTGACCCCAAAAGAGGTAAAAAAACAGAGGGGACGAGCAAGGGAAGGGAATCAGGCACTGGGGTAGAACAGGCCCCGGTGGATTTGGAGGCTCCGGAGGAGGCAGCGGGCCCCGAAGCTCTACAGCCAGGGCTGGTTCACTGCTCCTGTAAGGCTATCCCACCACTGGGTAGAGGTTCCCAGCCCACTAACAGAAGTAGGGAGAAAGGCTCTACCATTAGCAAGGTTCAAGGGGAAGCTGAACCTCCCATGGTGGATCAGCTGAGGCTAGCCCAAGAGGTGGAGGAGATGGCATTGCAGCCCATAACGTGGGACTCTGCACCGACAGTAAGGAGGAGTAACAGAGTGCCACAGGTCCCCTGTTTACTTAGCCTCCCACCCCAGACCGATAAGGCGAAAGACAACAGGGAGGGTGCTCTGTTGCGCTAGCATGGGTCTCCCACCGATTATCCGGGGCTCGGGAGGGCCTTGGAGGGCAGCACAAGACTCATTAAGGGGGACCATACGAGCCCCTCAGCGGAAGGCATCCTGGTCCCCAGGGTACGGTCAGCCAAGTGGTCGACGACGCCTGTACAGTGACAGGATATAGCCTGGCCACCCGGGGACGGGTGGCGGTGTATATATTTTCCCTTCCGGTTTTGTTACTTTGTGTTGTGTGTATATGTGTTTAGGTAAGGCAGTGACGGTTGGGTACAGCATTTTTTGTGTTTGGAACATGTTAAGTGGGCTGAGCCTGGAGAGGTCTCTCAAGGCAAGGCCATGTTCTTATTGCCTTTCAGATGTCAACACCTCCCTACTGGACGTTAGTGATGCTGGTATCGCTAAGGATCTGCACCGGGCACCGAGGGGACACCGAGGACTCCCTAGTTTTCGGATGCTCCGGGGGCAGAGCGCCGACAGTGACCACAGGAGAAGGGACTCCGGCGGCGGATGGCCGGGTCACCTACTCCCACGAGGGGAAATGGCCTGGGTGGTTGGGATCGAACTCCACCAAGTACTCCAACCATAAGGACTTTACCTACGGAGAGGCCTCCATCCCCTGCCCGGAGATCACTGTGGCCACTTCCAGAGTGAGAGTGACAGAAGGCAGGAAGGTATGCCTAACTTGCCAAGGGGACATACCTCTGGGACGGTGGTGGTGGCTCAGAAAGCTCAAGAGGGACATGGGAGACCGACACTCAGACTGGGAATGTCTGGATAATGATTCCTACCGAACCATCATGGGGTCATCTGGCGGGGTAACGGTGTGCTGGGAGAAATGGTGGGTGTACGACCAAGGAATTATTTGTGTATGTGGGGATCCACTCGCGTGTGTTCAGAGGGGGTCTCCATTGCTTTCTATAGGTGTCGGGGATGGGGTGGTATGGGATCGCAGCGGGGAGGCGTGTGTGATCCCCAATCCCCGGGTACCAGTAAATGCCACCGAACTTGTAGTTCGGGAAAGAAAACCCCCACCCACGGCCAAGCCCACCGTCCCACACGAGTGCCCGACAACAACCAGGGGGCCGGGGAATGGTTTAGTGTTGGTCCCTACCGAGAAACTATTTTATCAGGGGGTACACTATGCAGTGGCATCAGTGGTGCTAAATCTGACAGAAGTCCGCCTACCTGCGTGGTGTCCCCGGGAAACCGAGCTGTTGTATCAGGCTCTGCTGCGGGAGATGTTCCGGAAATTCTATGAACTGGACTTCGGGGATGTCAGTGTGACAGACCTGTATAAACAGTGGGATAGGGCCGAACCGGACATTCTTACGGGGTTTAACACCGGGGCGTCCGCCATAAACAGTTCGGATAACATGCAGTTGGCCTTCCAGATAAATGGGTTAAAGAATCAGCTGCGCAAAGTCCTGGGGGACGAGAATACCGTAGTGGGATTCGCGCTCCACCAAGAGGTGGCAATGACAGTTCACTTAAAGGAGATTATCTCTCAATTGGAGGCGCAGGCCAGGGCTGTAAACGCCTTGATTCGGGAGGATAGAAACGCCTCCGATCAAGCCGTCCAAAATGAGGTGTGCGTGCTCTATGGGGCCTGGTTGCTGGGAGAGGGATGGAGTAACCTCGAGGATCTGAGACAGGGACAGGTCCCCTCCTGGATCAGCAACCAGCACTTAGCAGCACTGCACCCTTATGATAATGTTTTGAGTCCTTGCCAACTTTGTGTAGCGTCGGAAGCCTACCCGGTACCGGTGGACTGTGGAAAGTCAAATCATACCATCAGGATGCCCGTGATGGGGGCGTCCCCACGACTAGCACCCCTGTATCGAGTGGAGAATGTGGGAGTCATTCGTGGAGGGGTGCATGTTCGATTCCAAGAGGTCCCACCTTATGTCACAATGTGGGAGCACACTGTGACAGGTACAGACCTCTCGGATTGTCGGAGCAGGGGAGCGCAGGTAATCCTGTGCCCCCAGCACTTGAACGCTTTTGCAAGGCCACAATGCGGGTTCAGCACTGCTGGGGCAGAGCCTATCAATTGCACAATGGAGGTAATGGCCCCTAACCACATGCCTCCACAAGTAGCATATGTAGGCGGTGGGACATATTGTGTCACCACAAGTGCCCAACGGTATGAACACGGACCGGGAAGGTGGTGTCCAATACTGTACAGCAGCTTTTGCTTTAAACCCAGGGCAGAGGTTCAAGTGGCACACACCAGAATCACACCCATCCCTGAACCTTCCATGATTCACCTCACGGTACAAAACAACCTCAGCCATCTACAACAGTATGTTGCCCAGTTTGGCTATCCCATTGCCCCACTACCTGAGAAACTTACAGCCCTCCTCCAGGCAGTGGATTTGTCTCAAAAACATTTTTACACCATGGAGCAGAAAACTGAAATCTTAGCAGGGGAGATTGCCTAGATTAAACCCCCAGCATGGTGGGATTTGGGAATACGGGCAGACATACCTGCATGGATCTGGGTGGGATCGCATGCCTTAGTAATCGGCCAACTCCTGATTGTAGCTTATCTGCTAGTTACAAGCTGTAAGCTCAGGAGAAAAAGAAAAAGAACGCAGTTCCTCAGGCTACTACACAGCCAGGAGAGCCGTTGCTAAACACTCAAGGTGTGCAAACAAAGCTTGACCGCGACACTTAGGCGGTTTTGTTATTTCCAGGGATGACTGCGTTTTTCATACATGGCTCCTGGGGAGTTTGCAGGGCAGGTTTCTTTGTTTTACGTTTGAGACTGAAATGAGACTCAATGTACAATTACTGCTGTAACCTTAAGTACATATATGTATGTTGCTGTTGTGTATTGTAACCTGTTGGATTTCTGTGTTTAGTAGGAATTACGATATATATCGACGGGATCGGTTTAGAGTTAAACTGGGGAAAGTTGGGCAATTTGGGAGACCTAGGGTTTTCTCACCACCCTGAACTTTGACACACTCGAGTGGTGTCTGACTGTGTCAGATGGGGGATTATGTCGGGGAGGACAAAAACCCCCTCATTTTACCCAGAAGGAAAAGGACTGTGGGATCAGTCTGTGCTGTGAATTGAAACCGATGGAAGGAAAACTTTGGGACACAAATGAATGGAGACCCCCCCAGTGTTTGGACTCATAGGAAAGGGAATTTAATTTGGAACGATCTACCAGAAAGTTTGAAATCCTAAAGTGCACATGGAAGAAACTACGAACTTTAATCAAATTTGGGATTTTTTAAAAGGTGTATGTTGGGTCTGCAAGAAAAGGGGTGGGGTCAATATCAAAAGGGCCAGTTTGGACATTGGAACTAATCAAATTGTCTGGGAACTGTATACCCTCGAAACTTGCCCCTTGAAAACATTAGCATTTAAACAATGCCACATACATATTCCAACACCTTTTTCATCAGGCATAGAAATATCTGGCTCAGGCCAGACTAGCACAATGGCTACAGGAGGCCAATGCAATCAACACCCACTCAAACCTTGAGTAGGTTAACATCAGTGGAAAAAAAAAACAATTTAAAATTGCTGCATTTTTCAAAATCAAAATGTCCACCAATGAGAAGAATCGACTTCAGCAGGAGAGGCGGACTGGATAATCTGGCTCTAAAAAAGGGGTTTCTGACGTAGTGAAAAAGAAGTGATGATTTTCCCTGCCTTCGTCATCCAACAACCACAACCAGGAAGCCTCTCGACACTGAAGGAAAACCAGTGTCCGAAGACACCGAAGATAGAAGAAACAAACCACCAGACTGCGGAAGGCACAGTAGTGAGTATAACCTCTGGTCCCCAGAACTCCCAACTCAGTTAAGCCAGGAAAGGTCGGAGGTTGGGCATTGTACTGCTAAACTGGTGTAAAGATTTTCATTGGGTCCGTTTTAGTGGGATTTAGGGGAATTGTTTTGTTGGTGTATTGCTGTTTGTTGAGTTACACCTTGTCAAATAAATTGGAAGCCTAAAGTTCCTCTTGGAATCACCTTGTCTCAGTTCTATTGTATTACATCTCCTGATCGTGAGTCTTATGTCAGAACTGTGTAAGGGAAGCTAGGAGCGTCTCGAAAACGCTCAACTGTGTGTCACGGGCTAGGGAAGAAGGGGTTAGGAGTGTTTGACACTCACAGGTGCCTCACAGGCTAGGCATAAGCTGTGGGGACGCACGAGTCTCAAAACCCCCTTCATAAGCTGTGGACACAGTCTCTCCAGGGGTGCTCTTGCAGCACTCAGGGTACCTCACAGGCCAGGCATAAGCTGTGAAGGCAGAAGCCCAGAGAGAGACACCCAAGGCACAACAACCCTGTGAAAACCCCTTACAGCGTACACCAGTGCAACACATGCTCACAACTGAGCAATGCACCATGGGAGGCTCCATTGAGTCTGTGGTCATGGCCCTCCAAACCGTGGTCCAGGATCCATGTATATTTTGCTGGCCCTTTTCTTGGAAAGATGTTTTTATTTGTAGTGGACACTTACTCTAAATGGATTGAATGTGTAATCATGTCATCCAGCACATCCACTGCCATCATTGAAAGCCTCCGGGCTATGTTCGCCATCCATGGCTTGCCCGACGTCCTTGTCAGTGACAATGGGCTGTGTTTTACCAGCTCAGAATTCAACAAGTTTATGACGCGCAATGGGATCAAGCATATCAGGTCTGCCCAGTTTAAGCCTGCATTCAACGGTCAAGCGGAATGGGCAGTCCAAACTATCAAGCAGAACTTGAAACATGTGACGGAGGCTCCTTGCTTATCTCGGGTTCTGCTCTGCTACCTGACGCGACCCCACTCGCTCACTGGGGTCCCCCCCGCAGAATTGTTAATGAAGAGAGCACTCAAAACCAGGCTCTCCCTAGCCCACCCGGATCTAAATGATCATGTGGAAACTCGATGTCACCGGCAAAACATGTACCACGATCGCGTGGCTGTATCGCATGTCCTGAATTATGGTCATGGTCCTAAATGGGTCGCTGGCACTGTCTTTTCAAGGAGGGGAATAGAGCGTTTATAGTCAATCTATTGAATGGACAAATGTGCAGAAAGCATTTGGATCAGACCAAATTGCGGTTCATCGACAACCAGGAACAACCTGAAGAGAACATCACCATCATCGATCCACCAACACACACCCAACCAGCAATCGACCTCACTGTCAATCAAGAGGATGAACCCACCATTCCCAACAGTCCTGTCAGACCAGCCACGCCGCAGTGCAGCAATGGTCTGACCAACTCACCCATACCAGAGTTTGAACTCAGATGATCAACCAGCATAGGGCCCCGGATCGTCTCAACTTCTAAATAATTTGTATCAAAGACTTTGGGTGGGGGGGACGGGGGGATGGTGATGTTATGTATGTAAACATTGTAACTATGTAAGACTTGCCACCGGAGGGAGCAACTGTTGGAAGTCACCTGCACACCTTGTGCAAGGGAGTATAAAAGGTTGTCTGCCATGCTGCTTAGGCACTCTGGAGTTGTATTAAAGAGACTAAGGTCACATCAGTTTTAGCTCACAGTACTCAGTCTTGTGGCGTTCTTCCATACTTAACAAAAACGTTAATGAAAGTGATAAAAGACACAAGGGAAGCACTGTCACCTGAATGGGCCTCTACCTTGCGGAGACTAAATGCCAATCTTCTGTCCAGTCCCCCACCTCCCTAGGCCATATCTCTACTACAGAACACTAAGCCATCAACTTCCAGACCATCAGTGACATTTTCTCCACAGCCTCTTAACCTCATAATTCCTCAACTCAGCACAGGCTGGTTCTACCTCCTCCCCTAGATCCACAAACAGGACCATCCTGGTTTCCTGCTCCTGCACCACAGAATTTATTTCCTCTCATCTCGACTTCATTTTTTCTCCCTTGTCCAGTTGCTACGCAACTATGTCTGCAACTTTTATGATGCCTTCCAGCAATTTAACAAATTTCAATTTTCTGGCCCCAACCATCTCCATGGACGTTCAATCCATCTATACCTCCATCCCCACCAGGACAGCCTGTGGGACTGGTGCTTCTTCCTCAAACAGAGGCCCAACCAGTCTCCATCCATCCCCACCCTCCTCCGCCTGCTGAATTTGTTCTCACATTGAACAACATTGCCTTCAACTCCACTCAATTCCTCTGAATAAAAGGTGTTATGAGAAATAGAAAGGGTCCCAGCTATTCCTGTGTTTTTGTAGGATATGCTGAACTCTCAGGTCTCTTCCATGCCCTATCTTTCAGGTACACAGATGATTACGTCAGTGCTGCTTCCAGATCTTGCCTGCAACTGGACACTTTCACTAATTTTGCTTCTCGCTTCCTCCTGTCCCATACATTCACATGGAACATCTCTGACTCTTTCCTTTGTTTTCTCAAATTCTCTTTCTCCAGCTCTGGATATCTGCTACAATCTCACCAACTCCCACAACTAACATGATTATACTTCTTTCCATCCCACTTCCATTCAGGACTCCAAAGGAGTGATTTTCAACAAATACTTTAGGCCCTAAAGAGCATCCAAGGTGGCCAAGATGGAGCCTTAAGCTGTAATGTCGGTTTCGCCCATTGTTTAGTGCAAGACGCCATCTTAGTAAAGGAGTTGAAGCCAGTGCTAAGAACGGCCGCCCAGAGACTTGTTAAACAACTGGTTACCACTTAAAATGCCTGCTAATGCTCATTAAAGAGGCTGAATGGCATTTGGGTGGTGAGCGCTTCAACTGACGCCCTCTCCTAACAGTGACCAGCTGTTTGGCAGTGAGCACGGCATTGATGTCGATTTCAAGCACTGCTTAAAGGGATACTCACCATTTCATGGTCATTGCTGCTTGAGCCGTGAAGAGGACCTCTGATCACATTAGGAGACTTTAAGGGACACTTTGTCAAGACGTCACCAACACTCCCACAACATTTATTGTGGAAATTCTCTGAGGACTTCACCTGAAAAGAATGAGTACTGTGCTTCTCCACCTTATTGGACAACTCATATGAGTCACCAGGAGAAAGGGAGTGCTTGGTCATGGGCATCATGCTCGGGGACCCCTTGGCCTGCAGGAGGAATGGGAGGAGGGCATGAGGCCTGACAGAGCAACACTAGCTGCTGCAGGAGAGGGACAGGCGGGTGAGGAGGCCGAGGAGACCTTCCCCCCCCTGCGGTTACACGACACCTCTCCTCCTCTGGACCTCCTCCACCAGGGCCTCTAGTGCCGCATCCGAGAACCTGTGCGCCTTCTCCCTCTGTCCCTGAACCATCCTGAAAGCTGCCGCTGTGTGCCAGCCAGAGCACTCCACACCTTCTCTGGGTGGGAGGAACCCACATATACTGATCCACGAAAGTTGCTTCTAATCAGCACTGGAGTGCTAAACCTGCAGGTTTCTGGTTTAACACCTTCAGGCAAGTTCAAATTATGGTAATCACCAATTAGGACCAAAATTGTGTGCTAAATTCTAAGTTTCAAACAGACGAATCTTAGTTGCACAGCTCCCATTTAGTACCTGTTTTCTTCTTTTGGACAAAATAAACACACCTGCCTTCTCCCAGTGTTTCCATCTCCATTCGCTCTGCCGATTAAATGCAGTTGCTGAAATGTCTTCCTTTTTTCTCAGCCGAGCATTCCTCTCAACCATGATAAACAAGTTCCTTGATTGTGTCGGTCCCATTCCCCACGTTTCCACCCTCTCCCCTTCTCCGTCCTCCCACAACCATAATAGGGTCCCTCACCTTTCAACCCACCAACCTTCATCTCCTGACAGTCCTGCTACCTGCAACACAATCCCATCACCAAAAAAATCTTTCCCTCCCTTTCAGCATTCCAAAGGGACAGTTCCCTCCCTGACACCTTGGTCCACTCTTCCATCACCCTAATATCTGTTCTCCTTTTCCTGGCACCTAGCCATGCAAGCACAGGAGCGGCAACACCTGCCCTTTCAATCTCCACCAATATTTGGGCCACAAATATTCCTTCCCGAAGTGAGGGCGATATACTCGTAGCTCTTCCAAGCTAAAAATAATTTTGTAAAAGGAAATACTTGTAAAACGTTTTCTGAAGACAGGTCATCAACCTGAAATGATAACCCTATCAGTCTCTCTCCACAGATTGAATGCGTTGCATTTGCTCGATCACAAATAGCTTGTATTGTCAATAATAATGCATGTATAGAATCATGGCATTTTTTGCTTGTAGTCAAGGGGCGTGGCAGTGGGCGGGGCAAAGGCGCGGCAGTGGGCGGTCAAAGAAAAAGATGTAGTTACGTTCAGTTAGGACATTATGGATTCTAGATGTTGGTAATATGTCAAAAGTCATTAGAAAAAGGGACAATTGTTAATCAATAACAATGATGTGTCACAGTGAGGGAGGAAAACTGCTATAAAAGGGAAAAGGAATGTAAAAGTCAGGGACAAAGAAGATCGCTTGTGAGCTGAGATGAAGTGTTTGGTGTTCATCCTGGCAATCGGGCTGTTGCTGCCCTCCTTTGGAAGAACAAATAGAGTGATTAAGATGTGCGGCCTTGCATTGATTAGGAAAATAGACACGGTTTGTGGAACTGCTTCCGTGATCGGGAAAGCTCTGCGTCACCCTCCATATGGTGAGTATTGAAATCCTTTCTTTTCACCAGTCACTGATCTCTGACAAGGTGAGTGTTTAGACGTTATTCCTATTAAAATGTTGGTGATTTTATTGACCAGTGGACCAGAAATACAGTGATCATATTATCTCCATTACCACTAAGGTATATCCATCTGCTGATATACAGGTGGGGGCTTGCCCACGAAAAGTCACCTAGACTCTAAAGAATCTAAAATGTACTTAAATAAAATGGGACAATTAACTACCCGATGACACAGTAGGTAAATATAGGATTTTAAAAATTTGTCCCAGGATGTGGGCATCATGGGCAAGGCCAGCATATATTGCCCATCCATAATTACCCATGAGACGGTGGTGGTGAGCCGCCTTCTTGAACCTCTGCTGTCTGTGTGGTGAAGGTATTCCCACAGGGCTGTTAGGGAGGGAGTTCCAGGATTTTGACCGAGCAAAGATTAAGGAACGGCGATATATTTCATAAGAACATAAGAAATAGGAGCAGGAGTAAACCACCTGGCCCCTCGAGCCAGCTCTGCCATTTAATAAGATCATGGCTGATTTGATCATGGACTCAGCTCCACTTCCCTGCCCACTTCCCATAATCCTTTATTCCTTTATCACTCAAAAATCTATCTATCTCCGCCTTAAATATATTCAATGTCCCAGCTTCCACAGCTCTCTGGGGCAGAGAATTCCATAGATTTACAACCATCTGAGAGAAGAAATTCCTCCTCATCTCAGTTTTAAATGGGTGGCTCCTTATTCTGAGACTATGTCCCCTAGTTCTAGATTCCCCTATGAGTGGAAATATCCTCTCTGCATCCACCTTGTCGAGCCCCCTTTCCAAGTCAGGATGGTGTGTGACTTGGAGGGGAGCTTGCAGGTGGTGGTGTCCCAATGCGCCTGCTGCCCTTGTCCTTCTAGATGGCAGATGTTGTGGGTTTGGGAGATGCTACTGAAGAAACCTTGCCAAGTTGATGCAGTGCATCTTGTAGATAGTACACACTGCAGCCATGGTGTGCCGATGGTGGAGGAAATGAATGTATAAGAACATAAGAACATAAGAAATAGGAGCAGGAGTAGACCATATGGCCCCTCGAGCCTGCTCCATCATTTAATATGATTGTGGCTGATCCGATCATGGATTCAGGTCCACTTCCCTGTCCGCTCCCCATAACCCCTTATTCCCTTAAGAAACTGCCTAAGTCTGTCTTAAATTTATTCAATAAACTAGCTTCCACATCTCTCTGACGCAGCGAATTCCATAGATTTACAACCATCTGAGAGAAGAAATTCCTCTTCATCTCAGTTTTAAATGGGCGGCCCCTTATTCTAAGATTATGCCCCCTAGTTCTAGTCTCCCCCATCAGTGGAAACATCCTCTCTGCATCCATCTTGTCAAGCCCCCTCATAATCTTATACGTTTTGATATCACCTCTCATTCTTATGAATTCCAATGAGTAGAGGCCCAACCTACTCAACCTTTCCTCATAAGTCAACCCCCTCATCTCCAGAACCAACCTAGTGAACATTCAAAGCAAGAATATCCTCTTAAATATGGAAGCCAAAACTGTGTGCAGTATTCCAGGTGTGGCCTCACCAATACCCTGCATAACTGTAGCAAAACTTCCCACTTTTATACTCCATCCCCTTTGCAATAAAAGCCAAGATTCCATTGGCCTTCCTGAGCACTTGCTTTACCTGCATACTAACCTTTGGGTTTCATGCAGGTCCCGTTGTACTGCAGCACTTTGCAATTTTTCTCCATTTAAATAATAACTTGCTCTTCGATTTTTTCTGCCAAAGTGCTTTCCAACATTATACTCCACCTGCCAAATTTTTGCCCACTCACTTAGCCTATCTATGTCCTTTTGCAGGTTTTTTGTGTCCTCTTCACACATTGCTTTTCCTCCCATCTTTGTATCGTCAGCAAACTTGGCTACATTACACTCGGTCCCTTCATCCAAGTCATTAATATAGATTGTAAATAATTGCGGTCCCAGCACTGATCCCTATGGCACCCCACTAGTTACTGATTGCCAACCCAAGAATGAACCATTTACCCCAACTCTCTGTTTTCTGTTCGTTAGTCAATCCTCTATCTATGCTAATATATTACCCCCAACCCTGTGAACTTTTATCTTGTGCAGTAACCTTTTATGTGGCACCTTGTCAAATGCCTTCTGGAAGTCCAAATACTCCACATCCACTCGTTCCCCTTTATCCACCCTGTCCATTACATCCTCAAAGAATTCCAGCAAATTTGTCAAACATGATTTCCCTTTCATAAATCCATGCTGACTCTGCCTGACTGAATAATGCTTTTCCAAATGTCCTACAACTGCTTCTTTAATAATGGACTCCAACATTTTCCCAACCACAGATGTTAGGCTAACTAGTCTATAGTTTCCTGCTTTTTGTCTGCCTCCTTTTTTAAATAGGGGCATTACATTTGCAGTTTTCCAATCTGGTGGAACCTCCCCAGAATCCAGGGAATTTTGGTAAATTACAACCAATGCATCCATAATCCTTATCGCTACTTCTCTTAAGACCCTAGGATGCAAGCCATCAGGTCCTGGGGATTTATCCGCCTTCAGAGTCCCATTATCTTACTGATTGTGATTGTGTTAAGTTCTTCCCCCACGATAGCCTCTTGACTATCCACTGTTGGGATATTTTTAGTGTCCTTCTACCGAAGGTACGGTGATGGAACAGGAGCAGCTCTGAGGAAGTTCCCTGCCAGGTGTTTCTCTGCCAAATGTCTACAGCACGCGGATCCTGCAAAATATGCTTAAATATTGGGCGTGAAATCCCGGCCTCGCTGGCTCCGTACGGAATGCGTATGGAATGCGAGGCCTTGCAAAAGCCGGTTTTCGGTGCGCAATGCGCATGCGCCGAAAACCAGCTTTTATGATCTGTCAAAAGCAGTACTGGTAAAAGCAGTCACATAGCCTACTTTTATCAGCATAAGAGTTTTAAAACATGTAAAAATTAAATTCAAATACACATTTTTAGTATAAAGAAATCATGCTTGACAAATCTTTGAGAATTTTTTGAGGATGTAACTAGCAGAGTGAATAAGGGAGAACCATTGGATGTGGTGTATTTGGACTTGCAAAAGGCTTTTGACAAGGTCCCACACAGAGATTAGTGTGCAAAATTAAAGCACATGGTATTGGGGGTCATGTATTGACGTGGATAGAGAACTGGTTGGCAGACAGGAAACAAAGAGTGGAAATAAACGGGTCCTTTTCAGAATGGCAGGCAGTGACTAGTGGGTACGGCAAGATTCAGTGCTGGGATCCCAGCTATTTACAATATACATTAATGATTTAGACGAAGGAATTGAATGTAATATCTCCAAGTTTGCAGATGACACTAAGCTGGGTGGCAGTGTGAGCTATGAGGAGGATGCTAAGAGGCTGCAGGGTGACTTGGACAGGTTAGGTGAGTGGGCAAATGCATGGCAGGCAGATGTAGTATAATGTGGATAAGTGTGAGGTTATCCACTTTGGTGGTAAAAACAGGAAGGCAGATTATTATCTGAATGGTGACAGATTAGTAAAAGGGGAGGTGCAACGAGACCTGGGTGTCATGGTACATCAGTCATTGAAAGTAGGAATGCAGATACAGCAGGCAATAAAGAAAGCAAATGGCATGTTGGCCTTCATAGCGAGAGGATAGAAACATTGAAAATAGCTGCAGGAGTAGGCCATTCGGCCCTTCGAGCCTGCACCACCATTCAATAAGATCATGGCTGATCATTCATCTCAGTATATGAGCAGGGAGGTCTTGCTGAAGTTGTACAGGGTCTTCGTGAGACCACACTTTGAGTATTGTGTGCAGTTTTGGTCTCCTAATCTGAAGAAGGACATTCTTGCTATTGAGAGAGTGCAGCAAAGATTCACCAGACTGATTCTCGGGATAGCAGGACTGACATATGAAGAAAGACTGGATTGACTCGGCTTATATTCACTGGAATTTAGAAGAATGAGAGGGGATCTCATGGAAGCATACAAAAATTCTGATGGGATTGGACAGGTTAGATGCAGGAAGAATTTTCCAGATGTTGGGCAAGTCCAGAACCAGGGGTCACAGTCTAAGGATAAGGGGTAATGTTGTGTATGCATGCCTGTTTACTGTGTGATGTCTATGACACTGTTATACAACACTGAGTGTACCCTTACACTGTACACACCTTCCCTGTACACCAGAGGGTGCTGCTGCTGGAGACCTAAGGGTCTGCACGCTGCAGGTAACCCAGTATAAAAAGCTTGTGGTCCTCACTCGGGAGCTTCAAAAAAAGGACTACAGGTCTATACAGTTTAAGTATTACTAAAGGTGCCTACATACAGGACAACCGGCAACGAGAATATGAGGTCACGAACTATACGCTCAACATGTCTAACCTCAGCAACATTCAGCAAGGAGGGGGAAGATTGTGGGAAGATTGGAACATTTCTTTATAGCCAACGACCTGGATGGGAATACACCGGCTACACGACTGAACAAGTGCAGGGGCATCCTGCTTACAGTTGTGGGCCCTTCATCCATTGTCTCATCAGGGACTTTGCTAGCCCCAGCGAAGACAACCACCAAAAGCTGTGAGGAACGTAACAATCATACAGGAACAACTAAAATCGAAAGAAAGCATCCTCACAGCCAGGCACCGGTTCTACACTTACCAGCGACCTGAGGGACAAGAAATTGTGAAGTATACTGCACACCTAAGAAGACTAGCTGCTCTGTGTGATTTTGGAGACCACCTAAATGAAGCCCTAAGGGACATATTCGTCATCGGAATTGGCCACGAGGGCCTCCTGCACAAGTTGCTCTCTGCTGACATCACGGTCACCCTGCAGAAAGCAATTCAAGTGAGCCAGGCCGGCATGGTATCGGCCAGCGACTCCAAGTGAATACTGACCCAGGAGTCTAAACCGGTGAGCGCAGTGCACCGCATGGATACTTCTAAAGGCAGAAACGCTGCCCCGAGTCCCGCAACACATGGGGCAAACCGGATGGCCCCGTGCTGGCGCTGTGGAGGAAACCACAGGGCCCACCAGTGCTGCTACAAAGACTATGCATGCAAAGGCTGCAAATAGAAAGGGCACCTTCAGAGAATGTGCAGAAAAAGCTGTACTCACCGTGTCTTTGATGAGTTGGCTGATCAACCGGGCTCTGACACAGATGAAGAGGAAGTTGCTCAAACCCTGGAAGAAGAATATGGAATTTATACCTGCTCCACCGAAAGTTCTCCATGGATGATGGAAGTAGACATCGACGGGGTCCCAGTCTCCATGGAAATCGACACGGGCGAGCCAGTCTGTGATGAGCCAAACGATCTTTGAAAAACTTTGGATAAATCTTGCCACTCGACCAAAACTGTCTCCGGTGCAGCTCCTCACCTGCACCAAAGATAAAATCCAATTCGTTGGCAGCGCGGACATCCAGATCTCCCAGGACGGCGTGATGAACAAACTCCCCCTGTGGATTGTAGCCAGCGATGGTCCCACGCTGCTGGGCAGGAATTGGATGAACATGGTCCATATCAGGCGAAGTGGCGATGGTCTCTGGTCTCCGGCAATCAACCTCAAACATGGATCCATCGCAGCATCCGGAGGTTCCACTGTCCAGCTCGACGGTGAGGCGACGACTCCACAACACCACGGCGAAATCTCCGAGACCGAGGATCCAAACTCCACTTTCTGGGCCGGGGCAGGACTCCAAGAGGTGAACAGTGTCGAAAGAAAAGGACTCCCGATGCCCAGGGTCGAACCTGTGGAAGAAAAGAGCACCACAGGCTACCTGCAGCAGAGCCAGAAAATGGCTGCCGAACCACGAGTAGCAAAACCAAAAATCAAAATGGCCTCAGCCATTGGAGGAGCATCACGTGACACCGAGCGGCCAATCGGATCTGAAGGCTCCCTTAAAGGAGTCCGGTAACCAAATAAATTTAAAGGGGAAGTTTCAACTATTTGAGTACAAGGACTTTAAAGCTAAAGATACAATTAAAGGGTGCAGGTATGAAAATGTATGCAATGTAACCATGAATTGTGATGCTGGTTTAACTAAGGTGACTGATGAGATGAATATAGTTGTCAGTAAGGTTAAGAACAAGTTTATTATGCTTAACAATAATGATAGAGAATGTGAAATGCCTAATGTAATCATGTCTGTTGAAACCAGGACACTCAAAAGTGATGCAAATGTACAATGCAGGCTCGACTGTGTGTGATCGGAGCCAAGGTATCATGTAAACTGGTAGGACACTGCCAAAGGACATTGAGTCCTACAGGGACCATGCTGATGCCAATGGAATCCCCCTGTGGGAGACCCCCAGGTCCAGCAGGCTACCTGACCATGTAGCCTGGACCTTTGGAACAACTGTGATGCCCCTTGCAGTGGGAGTGGGAGCAGACCCACTACAGAGACAGTGGTCAATGGGCAGCCCAGCCACCACCAATGGCAACCTGCACCAGACCAGCCCTACAACCCCTGGCCACCAGGGCCAACACCAGGAGCATGAGGCCAATACCCTCCAGCTTCCCTGGCAAACCCTAGGACAACCTGACCCTCATCCCAATTGGTGGACAAGGAGCCCACCCAGTCTTGTGGCCCTGCCCACCATCCCACAACCTCCCATAGCCCACCACTGATCACCTCCCCTGGTCTTGACAATAAGGATATGAAAAATGCTTAGGGGGGAGTGTTGTTGTGTATGCATGCCTGTTTACTGTGTGATGTCTGTAACACTGTTATGCACCCTTATGCACACCTTTCCTGTACACCAGAGGGTGCTGCTGCTGGAGACCTAAAGGTTACCTGCAGGTAATCCAGTATAAAAAGGAGCTCACAGCTTGTGGTCCTCACTCGGGAGCTGCAAATAAAGGAGTACAGGTCTACACAGTTTAAGTATCATATCCTGCCTTGTGGAGTCATTACTAAAGGTGCCTACATACACGACAGGTAAGCCATCTAGGACTGAGATGAGGAGAAAGTTTTTCACCCAGAGAGTGGTGAACCTGTGGAATTCTCTACCACAGAAAGTCCAGTTTGTTGGATATATTCAAAGGGGAGTTAGATGTGGCTCTTATGGCTAAAGGGATCAGGAGGTATGGAGAGAAAGCAGGAATGGGGTACTGATCATATTGAATGGTGCAGGCCAAATGGCCTAATCCTGTACCTTTTTTCTATGTTTCTATGTTAATCTTATTTTAAACCCTATTAAAAACATAAAAATATATTAAAAACATTTCTAAAACATTTATTTAACTTTAATTTCAATTCATTTTAAATATATGAGATGTTTTTTTAATTTATTATGTTGTGTTTGGGTGTTTTAGGGGATTATTTTCATTGATACTAATGTGAACTTGTAAAATCGAAGTTCCCATTATTATCAATGAGAATACTGTACCGTGATTGGTTGTCCAGGCCCATGTAACTCCAGCTTCTCTGACCATATCGCGAAGACAGGGGCGCGCTGCAATGCATGGGAAAAGAAGGCCTCCGACCGAATTCGAAGGCGCCTCTGTGATCCACCAGGTACTTTCACAAAACAACTTTGGGTCGGAGGTGTTCATCCGAAGGAAGCCTCTGACCGGAATTTCAGGACCAATGTGAATGATGGATGGGATTTCTTTCCTGTTCACTTATTTTCAAAAGTCAAGAAAAAAATCCCTGGTATCTCCACAGCTCCTGTTTAAAGTTTGGTGAAATCACTCTGTGCTTATTCAGTTGCTGGGAATATTTTACACTTTAACGTGACTGTTATTTATTTAGAAATTTTAAGAATCTTTCCATTCTAGGATTATGAGAGTTGTTATACGAGAGATGCCTAGAGGACCAGTCACCAAAAGGTTAAAGTTTAATGTTGGGAGAGAGCACACGGATTTGAGTGTCGATTCGCAACATTAAAACGGTTCAAATTTATAAAGTTCCAGGCATTTATTGGCAATCTTTTAAATTGCATTGCTCCAAGTTACAAGTTTAAGATCCTGCCAAAGATATTACCTCGAGTATAACATGTGTACAGCTCCAAACTTTACAAAGGTGGACTAAGTAAACATTTTGTGGAGGAGGGCTGGTTAGGGGCAGAGGGTGAGGTGGTCGGGAAACCCGGCAGACCGGATTTCCCACAGGCCCTGATGACTTTAACGACAGGGCATGATTTGCATGCGAGGCCTTGGTTTCCCGCAAAACGGCCAGCCAGATTGAAAAGCTGGCTGGCTGCAGGGGGTGGGGGGTGGGGATGATGTCGGGTAGGCCTTCGGCTGCACAGAGGAGGGAGAGACGGTTCATGCGAGGGCTGGGCATTAAATGGATTGGGGGGGTGGGATGCGGTAGAGGATCGGGGGTTGGAGCGTAAAATGGATCGAGAGGGAGAGAGGATCGGGGGAGAGAGGGGCGCGTATCGGGCAGATTGGTGGAGAGATGATTTGGGTCGGATGATGGGGGTGGTGTGAAGTGAAGATTATGGCCGTCAATCCGAGCATCATCGCTGGCGGGGGGGCAGGGTTGGTGATCGGCGGCCTAGTGATGGGGGTCTCTATTTGTGGGGTATAGGTTAGGTAGTGACCCTGGATCCAGAAGATAGTACAAAGGCACTTCCCTCCTGGATACAGCAGACCCCACCTTGCTGTAATTGTCGGGTTTTACGAATTATGTGAAACCCCTCCACATGCAGTTAAAAACAAAATGAAGGTGAAAAAAGAGGTTTCCAGCCTCATTATAACATTTAAATTGACGTTCTGCCCCTCTGGGAGCGGATTAATCGCCTGCCTCCAACCGACCCCCCACCTGACCCCACCCCCACTTCCCCCACCGGTAGTGGGCGGGTTGGAGGCGGGATCAGGTTGGGAATCCCACGCTCCAAACCCACATGTTTTTTAAGATTAATATTCTCCCAGTGGGGAGATGAGCCAGATATCAATCATTACAAAAGCAAAATACTGCGGATGCTGGAATCTGGAATAAAAACAGAAAATGCTGGAAGCATCTGTGGAGAGGAAGCAGAGTTAACCCTTCATCGGTGACCCTTCATCAGAACTGGAGAGTTTTCGAAAAGAACAGATTCTTAACAAGCACTGAAAGGGGGAGGGGAAGAAAGAACAAAAAGGAAGGTCTGTGTTGGAAGACAAGAGAGATTAGAGGGACAAAAGGGATAATGGATCAAATTCAAATGGTAATGCCAGGAGTTAGAAAATCATTAGTCAAGATGGGGTGTGAATGGTGGGAATATGACCAACTGCCATTAGAGACAACGAGGAAAAAAAGAAAGAAACAGGCTCTGTCGGCTGGGGTGGGGGGACGGGGGCTGCGAAGGGAGAGGTGGGGAATGGAGCCAAAGATTGGATGCGGTTATGCTCTGAAATTTTTGAACTCGATGTTGAGTCCAGAAGGCTGTAAATCATTAATTCACTTTATTTCATAGCGTATGAGCGTACAGAACAGCAGTCATGATCGGATTCATTCATTTCAAGCAATACAACTTGCCTATGTGCAACAACATAAAATAATGAACATGCTACACTTCTTCACATCAGTGGAATGTCTTACATGATTTAAGCAAATTGGGGTAATTCCCGTGGGGTTCTAATGTAATAGTTCTCAGTGGAACCACGGAAACCCCAAAACTGGAGTTTTACCAGGATTTCCATGGCTTTTCCAGTCACCATGGCAACGCTGTGAAGCAGCACATGGCCACAACCTTCCACCCTTCAACTTTGTCTCCTTATGCTCGTGCATGCTTATCTCATACACTCCTCTTCGTATAGAACTACCACGGCAACAGGGGACCTACAGTAAGTGAGAGGAGGAAGATGATGATGATGCTGAATTCTGGCCAGGAATGTGCACAACATATTTAAATTGTGCTAACTTCGGGGAATTGGTTAGGGTCAGGGGCACAGGAACATATAGAGGTTTGTGCTGGAAGACACCATCTCTGGACCACCGTGAGTAGAATATGACATATTCATTATCAGCAATTGTCAATATTTCACCTGCAGCAAACAGCAGTCAGGTGGCAGTGGTTTAACTTGGTCCTCCTCCCAGACTGAGATCCTGGAAATAAAGATAGAGAAGAATGCACCAAGGGAAATAGAAACATAGAAACATAGAAAATAGGTGCAGGAGTACACCATTTGGCCCTTCGAGCCTGCACCGTCAGTCAATAAGTTCTTGGTTGAACATGCAACTTCAGTACCCCATTCCTGTTTTCTCGCCATACCCCTTGATCCCCCTAGTAGTAAGGACTATATCTAACTCCTTTTTGAATATATTTAGTGAATTGGCCTCAACAACTTTCTGTGGTAGAGAATTCCACAGGTTCCCCACTCTCTGGGTGAAGAAGTTTCTCCTCATCTCAGTCCTAAATGGCTTACCCCTTATCCTTAGACTGTGTGCCCTGGTTCTGGACTTCCCCAACATTGGGAACATTCTTCCTGCATCTAACCTGTCTAAACCCGTCAGAATTTTAAACGTTTCGATGAGATCCCCTCTCATTCTTCTGAACTCCAGTGAATACAAGCCCACTTGATATGTCAGTCCCGCCATCCCGGGAATCAGTCTGGTGAAACTTCGCTGCACTCACTCAATAGCAAGAATGTCCTTCCTCAAGTTAGGAGACCAAAACTGCACACAATACTCCAGGTGTGGACTCACCAAGGCCCTGTACAACTGTAGTAACACCTCCCTGCCCGTTTACTCAAATCCCCTCACTATGAAGGCCAACATGCCATTTGCTTTCTTAACCGCCTGCTGTACCTGCATGCCAACCTTCAATGATTGATGTACCATGACACCCAGGTCTCATTGCACCTCCCCTTTTTCTAATCTGTCACCATTCAGATAATAGTCTGTCTCTCTGTTTTTACAACCAAAGTGGATAACCTCACATTTATCTACATTATACTTCATCTGCCATGCATTTGCCCACTCACCTAATCTATCCAAGTCACTCAGCAGCCTCATAGCATCCTCCTTGCAGCTCACACTGCCACCCAACTTAGTGTCATCTGCAAATTTGGAGATACTACATTTAATCCCCTCGTCTAAATCATTAATGTACAATGTAAACAGCTGGGGCCCCAGCACAGAACCTTGCGATACCCCACTAGTCACTGCCTGCCATTCTGAAAAGTACCCATTTACTCCTACTCTTTGCTTCCTGTCTGCCAACCAGTTCTCAATCCACGTCAGCACACTATCCCCAAATCGCATGTGCTTTAACTTGTCGAAAGCCTTCTGAAAGTCCAAATGCACCACATCAACTGGTTCTCCCTTGTCCACTCGACTGGAAACATCCCCCAAAAATTCCAGAAAATTTGTCAAGCATGATTTCCCTTTCACAAATCCATGCTGACTTGGACCTATCATGTCACCTCTTTCCAAATGCGCTGCTATGACATCCTTAATAATTGATTCCATCATGTTACCCACTACCGATGTCAGGCTGATCGGTCTATAATTCCCTGTTTTATCTCTCCCTCCTTTTTTAAAAAGTGGGGTTATATTGGCTACCCTCCAATCCATAGGAATTTATCCAGTGTCTATGGAATGATGGAAAATGACTGTCAATGCATCCGCTATTTCCAAGGCCATCTCCTTAAGTACTCTGGGATGCAGACCATCAGGCCCTGGGGATTTATCGGCCTTCAATCCCATCAATTTCCCCAACACAATTTCCTGACTAATAAGGATTTCCCTCAGTTCCTCCTTCTTACTAGAACCTCTGACCCCTTTTATATCCGGAAGGTTGTTTGTGTCCTCCTTAGTGAATACCGAACCAAAGTACTTGTTCAATTGGTCTGCCATTTCTTTGTTCCCTGTTATGACTTCCCCTGATTCTGACTGCAGGGGACCTACGTTTGTCTTTACTAACCTTTTTCTCTTTACATATCTATAGAAGCATTTGCAATCCGTTTTAATGTTCCCTGCAAGCTTCCTCTCGTACTCTATTTTCCCTGCCCTAATCAAACCCTTTGTCCTCCTCTGCTGAGTTCTAAATTTCTCCCAGTCCCCGGGTTAGCTGCTATTTCTGGTCAATTTGTATGCCACTTCCTTGGTTTTAATACTATCGCTTTTTTCCCTTGATAGCCACGGTTGAGCAACCTTCCCTTTTTTATTTTTACACCAGACAGGGATGTACAATTGTTGTAGTTCATCCATGTGGTCTCTAAATGTCTGCCATTGCCCATCCATTGTCAACCCCTTAAGTATCATTCGCCAATCTATCCTAGCCAATTCTCGCCTCATACCTTCAAAGTTACCCTTCTTTAAGTTCTGGACCATGGTCTCTGAATTAACTGTTTCATTCTTCATCCTAATGTAGAATTCCACCATATTACGGTCACTATTCCCTAAGGGGCCACGCACAACGAGATTGCTAATTAATCCTCTCTCATTACACAACACCCAGTCTAAGATGGCCTCCCCCCTAGTTGGTTCCTCGACATATTGGTCTAGAAAACCATCCCTTATGCACTCCAGGAAATCCTCCTCCATCGTATTGCTTCCAGTTTGGTTAGCCCAATCAATATGCATATTAAAGTCACGCATGATAACTGCTGCACCTTTATTGCATGCACCCCTAATTTCCTGTTTGCTGCCCTCCCCAACATCACTACTACTGTTTGGAGGTCTGTACACAACTCCCACTAATGTTTTTTGCCCTTTGGTGTTCTGCAGCTCTACCCATAAAGATTCCACATTATCCAAGCTGGTGTCCTTCCTAACTATTGCATTAATCTCCTCTTTAACCAGCAATGCTACACCACCTCCTTTTCCTTTTATTCTATCCTTCCTGAATGTTGAATACCGTTGGATGTTGAGTTCCCAGCCCTGATCATCCTGGAGCCACGTCTCTGTAATCCCAATCACATCATATCTGTTAACATCTATTTGCACAGTTAATTCATCCACCTTATTACGGATACTCCTTGCATTAAGACACAAAGCCTTCAGGCTTGTTTTTTTAACACCCTTTGTCCTTTTAGAATTATGATGTAGTGTGGGCCTTTTTGTTTCTTGCCTTTGTTTACTCGGCGTTCCACTATTGTTTTTTACCTTTCTACCATCCGTTTCTGACTCCATATTACTTCGCCCTGTCTCCCTGCATAGGTTCCCAAAACCCTGCCATTTTAGTTTAAACACTCCCGAACTGCATTAGCAAATGTTACCCCCAGGACATCAGTTCTAGTCCTGCCCAAGTGCACACCATCCCTTTTGTACAGGTCCCACTTCCCCCAGAACTGGTTCCAATGTCCCAGGAATTTGAATCGCTCCCTCTTGCACCACTGCTCAAGCCACGTATTTATTCTAACTATCCTGCTCCCTCTACTCTGATTAGCACGTGGCAGTGGTAGCAATCCAGAGATTACTACCTTTGAGGTCCTACTTTTTAACTCCTAGCTCCCTAAATTCAGCTTGTAGGACTTCTTCCCGCATATTACCTATATTGTTGGTATCTACATGTACCACTGGCTGTTCACCCTTCCTCTCCAGAATGCTCTGCAGCCGCTCCGAGACATCCTTGACCCTGGTGCAAACCAGGGAGGCAACATACCATCCTGGAGTTTCAGTTGCTGCTGCAGAAACTCCTATCTATTCCCCTTACAATAGAGTCCCCTATCACTGTAGCTCTCCCACTCTTTTTCCCACCCTTCTGTGCAGCAGAGCCACCCACGGTGCCATGAACCTGGCTGCTGGTGCCTTCCCCTGGTAAGTCATCTCCCCCAATAGTATCCAAAACGGTATATCGGTTTTGGAGTGAGATGACCGCAGGGGACTTCTGCACTACCTTCTTGCTCTTGCCTTGTCTCTTGGTCACCCATTCACTATCTGTCCTAACCCTTACCTGCGGTGTGACCAACTCACTAAATGTGCTATCCACAACATTCTCAGCATCGCGCATGCTCCAGAGTGAGTCCATCCGCAGCTCCAGTGCCGTCATGCGGTCTGTCAGGAGCTGCAGCTGGACACACTTCCCGCACACATAGTAGTCAGGGACACTGGAAGCGTCCCTGACTTCCCACATAGCACAGGAGGAGCATGACATGGGTCCGAGCACTCCTGTCATGACTTAACCCTTAAATTAATTTACTTACTAAAATTTACTTAAACACCAAACAGCTACTTAGTAGTTCGCTGCCAAGTAAACCAATCTAAAAGTCAGTCTAAAAGCGAGTCATACTTACCAGTCGAACGGCCAACTACTTACCAGCTTGGCTGTGACGTCACTTCTCGATTTTGCACCCCTCTATCTTTGTCTGCAGACCAACCGGGCTGGTCTCTGGGCCTCCATCTCCTACTCTGCACTCCTTATCAGCTGCTCTAGTGTCAGCACTGGTAGGAAAAACAAGACAAAACAACACCTGCCACCCCCACTTGCCCTTAAAACTCACCCACTTACCAAACTCACGAATGCCACTCTTTGCTGCTGCACTCCATGCTCTGCACGAGCTGCCTCTTTTTAAACTGTATCTAGGTCAGATGACTCACTGCTGGTCAGTTGTTTACAGAATTGGTTTTAACTAGCTGCTAATTGCCTCCTACTGGAGAGTTACCTTGTTTTTCTCTGCCTAAACCTGAAAGATTCCCAACTATTTAACTTTCCCCCTTTACATTAAACTGCTACTTACTTAGACGCTACTGACAATTGCCACTAACAATTTACTCCAGCTTCCAAATGGTTTGAAGAGAATAACCCTTAAAACTCACCCACTTACCAAACTCACGAATGCCACTCTGGCTGAGAAAAGTCAGCAAATTAAATTGGAAAAGATGGAAGAAAAATACTTTTTTAACCTTCACTCCTGTTGCCTGCCGGGAATCGAGTTTGTAGTTTTAACTTAAAGTTTCTATTTCCAGGCCTGACAGCGAGAGATTCTACTCTTTGATCATAACAGGTGACTTGACATACCATAGTTATTAACTATATTTACTAATTCAGAGTTGCCCCCAGTGCTGTAGTCCCTGAGGTAGCTGTTTGGGTTGTGGCTGATCATCATAGTAACTTTTGAAAACGCATCTGTCAAACGATATTGGGCTAATGTGAACTTTGAACGATGGGGTAAAATTGGCGATATTGAACCGTCTGCCCATTATCTGCCCCTTCCCATTTTACCTCCCATTGACTTCAATGGAAAGGACAATAGGGCTGGAGTATAATGGGCATCTCATTCAATATCCCTCATTTTACACCAGCACCAAAAATTAAAATTACCCCCAACATGTGAACCACATTCCAGATGTTAACAAGCAAATTTCCAAACATCCATCTTCTTTTCCCTTCCAGCCCTTTTTGTATCTGTTTGATTTAATTATTATTTTTTCTTCCACTATTTTTCCCATTAAAACAGTGCTGATTAATGACCTCGGGAACTGTTCCTTCTGCCTACTGACCGTTTGGGAATTACACTGTTTTCTAAAGAGATCTTTGTTTGAAAGTAAACCACACAGGGGTAAATTTCTAACTTTGACCTGCCAGGGGACAGCAGAGCACATCAACATTTTCCAGTATTTCAAAATGTGCAACTGGTTACATTGCGTTACATTGAGTCTCCAGTGCACAAACAGGCCATTCGGCCCAACTGGTCTAATTGCTGACTGTCATATTGAAGGCCTCTGGCTTTGGATTCCCCACAAGTGGAAGCATTTTCTCTCTGTCTACCCTATCAATTCCTTTCATTGCCTTAAAGACCTTGATCAGGTCACCAATCACCTTTCTATTTTCTGGAGAAAAGTCTGTTGTGCATATCCTCTCAGCTCTGCTATCATCTCCTTGTGAATCTTTTGTGCACCTTCTCCAATGCCCCCATTTTCTTTTTATAATATGGAGACCCTAACTGTGCACTGTACTCCAAGTGTGGTCTGAACAAGGTCTGATACAAGTTTAAAATAACATCTCTGCTTTTCAATTGAAGCACTCTGGTTAGCTTTTTAAAGATCTTATTAACCTGGGTTGCTACTTTAGTGAATTGTGAGTGTGTACTTTGAGAGCCCTCTACCCCATTTAGACTCTTATTATCCAAGCATATTTGGGGGTAGAAATTCAGCACCGCCCAAAACGGGTTCACCTACCGCTGTTGATGTGTTTTCACCGCCACTGTGGATGAGGTGGCCTGTTGCACGAAATTCAGCTCTTCGTCATTTTTTTCAAGCGGACTGGAAGTCGGTCATAATGGGGGCGGTAATGCGTTGGTGAGCACACTAGAGAGGCAGAAGTGGAGGCAGGATGGAGTCTCCACTGCTGTCAGTCATTAGCATAGTGCTGATGACGTCATGACACTTGTGCGTTACCACATCTCTCAGCTTCACTTAAAGGAGAGAGCCGCTGCGAACTCTGCGATTCTTTTAGTTAGGTTCACTAGGCCACAAGGGAAAGTTTCGGCCGGGCCAGTGGCCTGGCACCCAAGAGAGGGTGTTAGGCTGCTTGTTGGCGGCCCGACCGAACCCAGGGGCATAATTGTTGGGCCGAACTGGCGGTCGACCGAAAAAACATAAAATGGCGGCCGCAACAGGCGGGGTTGGCAACAGCGGGATGGAAGTAGAGACCGCCGGAAAAAGCACCTAGGAGAATTTCGCTAGCGGCGGCCATTTGACTCCAAATCAGTGGCCAAGATGCGGAGTCGAATCCAGCGCTAAAAAGCATTTTTGGGAGGCTGAATTTTGGCCACATGGCCTCTTTATTCTCGCTATTTAAATGCATCACATCGCCCTTATCTATATTGAAATTAATTTGCCAATTACTCGCCCATTCTGCAAGTATATTAATGTCTTGTATTTTCCGACATTCTTCCATTGTACTAATTACACAACCCAATCAGGTGTCGTCTGGGAATTTTGAAATTGTACTTCCATTTCCCGAATCCAAATCGTTTATGTAAATTGTGAACAACAGTGGTCCTAGCACCAGCAGTGTGAAGTCAAACACAGCCCTTTTAAAATTTCAATTGTCAGACGCTAGAGTTGTTTGTAAGACTTCAGCAACCCTTCCTTGGGGCGTGAAGGAAACTTATACGTACTGTGGGAGGAGATTGATTGGTATTTAATATTGGCTGGGAGTCTGTTCACTGGGGGAGATGACTCTGGTCTTAGTTTGTTGCACATATGCTCACGGTACCAGTGACTTTCATTTGTGCCACTGCTAAACACAGCACATAATATTTCTGCTACTACAATACGCTCAGCAGTGGTCCTGGTGCTCGCTCATATTGTGCCATTTTCTATTGCCAAAAATGGCTTCAAACTGAGAAGGATGAGGAAGAGCAAGAGGCACAGCAACACTCACCTCATTGCTCACCACAGCACTTGTAGCACATATCAGCTCATGGAGAATGACAGTGATGTGGAACAAGGAACACAGCATAAGTCCTCTTCATAAATGAGCAAGGGAGAGCAGCGGCATGAAATTTTTTTTGTTGACTTGAAGGTAGCTGCTCTGTGACTCCTACCTCACAGGGCTACAGACCAAAAAGCTCCTTCACTTTTTGATGAATAAGGTTCTTATCTCAAGGGAGAAGGCAATGCAAGTTGGTTGGTGACATTTAGGCCGGTATTTTACTCATCTTGGCGGGTCCGAGGCGGGCGATGTCGGTGGCGGGTCATGGCCCCGCTGCTGGCTTCATTCACTGTCTAAAATGAATTTACGTTGATAGGGCTTGTTAAGCCCACCCAACGTGTTTCCTGGGCCAATTAGAGGAAACAGATCCAGACCTGCAGTCATTCATGATGCATCATCAGCCGGTTTCCTTAAAGGGATCATGGCCAACTTTCTTTTGACATTTGTCCTGACAGTGTTCTATAGCATTGGATTGCTAAAAACACTGACAATGACTGCACAGAGATGCAGGGCTGCCCCTAGGTTCTCCCATGACTTCTTGCATAAGCTTATGGAGGGAATCACAGCATGCAGGGAGTTCTGTTCCCTTCTGGAACACACCTCCCCAGGACAACAACACAGTCTGGTTGCACATTGCATAGGAGGACACAAGCAGGGATGTTGTCAGGAGGACCAGACTGCAGTGACACAAACTTTTCAATGATCTCAGTAGATCACGAAACGTTAGTACAAAGCCACACTCAATCTCATCCTGCTGTGCCACTCATCACACCCCCATAACTCTGCCTTCCCTACCCTACTTCTGCACATCCTTACTCACACCAACTTACCTTGCACCTCCACCCACGCCTCTCTATCTACATTATTACATCTCCATCTCACTAGCCACCCCTCACACTCAACCTCATCCTAGTGCAATCATACCAACTAACAACATACAAGGGTAGTCACTTGAGTGTGTTAGCCAATGTTTATGTAAAGTTTCTGTTAGTGTGCTGTCAAGCATTGAAATCTTTATTTTCAAAGCTTTCCAATCCTAGACAGATTTGTGTGCACCTTTGGAAGTGGCTTAGTGAGTTGCAGTGAATGGTGAGACGTGATGGTACCGCAATGGTGATGAGTGTGAAAGGAATGGCTTGGGCATTGTAGGGATGCGTTATGGTGTTGCAGTGGGGCGGGGTGGGTGGGGGAGTGAGGCATGTGGGGTGCCAACCTGGTGCATCATGTGGCAACCAGGGTGTGAGCATTAAGTGAAGTAAATCTGGCCATGATGAGGCCATCCCTGTCCTCCCGGGTAGCAGTGTGGTCGAGTGCTGATGTCCTGTGTCCTGTGCAGCATCAGGTGATTGCGGAAAAGGTTGCTGTTGTTGTTGGTACTGCTAGTGTGCCTGCTGCTGCTGCTGTTGGAGTAGATTGTGGTCCGATTCTGAGGACCAAGGTGAGGGAGCATAAAGGCACCCATGCTGATGGAATAAATGAAGGTGAAGTACAGATGACAGAAGCGATCTGTCAATGGTGAGAGAGGTAATGAGGTGAGATTGGATGGAGACTTGCAGCATGCTGAATCTATTGTGGAAATGCAGTGAAGAACAACTTGCGGCTAAGGAAAGTGATCACTGTCAGATGGGAGCTTTTATTATACATTTGAAACTGTCAAGTAATCAGCTGGAACTCCCGCCTCAGGTTGACAGATGTGATCACCAAACAGCATGGTTCCCGTGGCCATAAAGTTAAAGTTAAAAAGTAAGTTAAAAAAGCCTGTTAAGAGTCTGGTAAGTAGATTTTCATGAGTTTAATTGTGTCATCCGCAGCTGCCGCTGGTTGGTGCACGGGATGGTGAATCAGCTCTACAATGCTGTAGCTCTGTCTCCAACCCATTGTCCTCTCAAGTGAGGCTCCCAGTTGGGGGCACAAGATCATTGAACTTATTCTGTAGGGTAGCAAAACAGAAATACTGTAAGGTTAAATAACATTCTATTGGCTAAAAGGCAAAAGCTGAATGAAAATGTTCACTTCAATAGTTGTATGCATAGTAAACTCTGTCTGATGTGAATGCTCCACTCTAGCATTGTGATATAAAGTTAATATGCTGATCCATTGACAGGTATTTAACCAATTTCTTGCAACTTCTGCAATATAGAACATGCCATTGGTTGCCATATTAAGTTCAATGTTCAAATGTTTTACCAGATGTGTCATAGTTTTCAACCATTGGTATCTCTCACCCTGTCCAATCAGTGCTGTGTCTGAGCAATCACAGAGTGTAATGACGGGTCCAGAACATCCCACTTTCTGAGATAGAGATCAGCAGCGTGTAGTTGGGACAGAGGGAAAGAACATAAAATCAATCTCACTAATCCTTCAGTGTTCACAGATGGAATTTTATTTCTGTTCCAGGACCCTTCCAGACTTCAGATGATAATGAAAACGCCAAGGACATGAACATGAAGAAAGTTCAGAAGATGTATGACGGGATTGGACGGCTTGATATTGAGACGTCTTATGGAAAGCAACTGTCTTACAATGACTATACACAGTATGAGCAGATGTCAGATGATTTTAATGAGTATGTCTCTGAAACTGAGAAAGACAGTGTGATGCAGCCCTCTTTTCCAAAAAATGTCAATGGTGCAATATTGACCCCAGAAGAAATTGCACTTATTAGCAAATGCTGCAACAGCGGCTGTAATATTGATGACCTCTCTATATTTTGCTGAGAGTGAAATGATGACGACTGTATATCAGTAGTTACAAAATATTCTATACACATGGATTCAGAATCAGTCAGACTTTAAGACGGAAGTGTACATTTCATGTATTCCAGCTCCTGACAAGGACCTTAATCTGCCGTCTGCCCATTTGGGAGTCAGGCTACGGAGGTCAGCAGACCCTGTAGGATTTTCTATCCGTAATGGTTGGAAAATCCTGCACAGTTTGATGACCTCTGCCCCCAGATTCCCACAATGGATGCTGGCAGGGGAAGTTCTGTGCTGGGAGAGCAAATTCATCAAATGTATTCTATAGTCTATAATAAAAAAAAGTCTCCTATGGTGCCTGTCAAGGACTTGTAGTTGCGCTGTAGTTCATAATATATGAAAAAAATATTGCACCTCCAATTGTTTCTGTATTATTTTCTTTTCTTTTCAAAATTATTTGTGTTGGCAATCCACTTCATTGATTAAGAAAGATCACTGTCTATGCACACCACCATTTCTAACATCACCTGAGAGACTCTGGGATCAAAAAGATAGATTAACTACTATAACAACAACCTGCATCTATATATAGTGCTCTAAAGTAGAAAAAAATGTCCCAAGGTATTTAACAGTGGTGTCATCAGACAAAACTGGACTTTGAACCAAAGCATTAGATGGGGTGATCAAAATCTTGATCAGAAAGGCGTGTTTTAACAAGGGTGTTATTATAGGAGGGGGAAGTGGAGAGGCAGAGGGATCTAGCGAGGGCATTTCAGAGCATGGGGCAGCTGCAGGTAAGGTCTTCATTGGGAGATTGCAAGTTTAAGCATATGTGCTATGATGGGGGCAAAGGCAGGCAATTCTATGCAGCTGGAAGATGGACTTTGTGACGAGGATACAGAGTTGGAAGCTCAGCTGAGGACTGCATTGGACACTGAGGTTGAGAACAGACTGGTTCAGTCGGGGTTGATTCAGTCACTAATATACAGAGCCTGTGGTGGGGGCTGAGCATTACATCTTTCATCTTACCATTGTTTAGCTGCTGGAATTTTTGGCTCATCCAAGACTGGATATTAGACAAGCAGTTTGCGTTCTGAGAGACAATGGAGGAGTCGAGAGAGATGGTGGAGAGGTTGATCCAGGTAGAATCATTATACATGTGCAAGCTGACCTTATCTCCTGCAGATGATGTTCCTAAGAGGCGCATGTAGATGAGGAAAAGGAGGGGCCAAGGATAGGGTGACTACAAGGCTACGGACCAAGAGCTGGAAAGTGGGATTGGGCTGGATAGCTCTTTTTTTGGCCAGCACAGACACGATGGCCTGTTTCTGAGCCATAAATTTCCATGATTCTATGTAGCTATGATAGATTCTTGAGAGACTAGGGAAGAGTGAGAGATAATGGAGAGAAACGTAGGTTCAAGGTTGAGGACTGGTTTGGTGTGAAATAAAAAGGTTTGACCAAAAGAAAGAAAGTCTTCCATTTATATAGTGCCTTTCATGACCACCAGACATCTCCAAGCACTTTACAGCCAATGAAGTACTTTTTGAGTGTAGTTGTAATGTGGGAAACGCGGCAGCCAATTTGTGCATCACAAGCTCCCACAAACAGCAACGTGACAATGACCAGATAATCTGTTTTAGTGATGTTTATTGAGGGATACATATTGGCCAAGACACTGGGGATAACTCCCCTACTTTTCTTCGAAATAATGCAATTAGATCTTTTACATCGACCTGAGATAGCAGATGGGGCCTCAGTTTAACGTCTGATCTAAAAGATGGCAAGTCATGCAGTGTAGCAGTCCCTCAGTACTGCAATGGAGTGTCAGCCTAGATTTGTGTGCTACCCACTGAGACTAAGGGAGGCAACTGATGAGATGCTCTTAATTTCAGTGACAACAAAATTCTTAAGCTCCTTGCAACTTTTATTCAATCTGAGGGTGGAGGGCACAGGAAAGAGAGGTTTATGGAAATGATTGATAGTGCAGAAAAGAAGCTGGGAGTTATCCTTATGTTCAGGATGACCCCGGAGTAGTGGGTGATTTTGGAAGAAGAGCGAGATAGTGCTCGATGTGGTCCAGTCAGATCTGACGATGGATGGCTAAGCCAGTTGTTAGCTCAATATGCTCGACTCTGCATCCCTTTGACTTGGAAAAAATTCCAAAGTGAAAGAAACTTTCACTCTGCAATCTGGGGCGTGAGATTCAGCGGACTGACATGAAAGGGCCTGCAGCAGCACCTTAACAGGAAGTGAAAGGATGCACCAGTTTTGAGGAACAGGGAAAGTGCCTGCAGCACCTATAGCAGCAAGGACATTAAATGTGGAAGCATTAAAGCCTCAAAACCCACAAGCGACTGCAAAATATATTTGCCAAACCTACATTCAGCTTTCCCTGACTGCAGCTGAGGATCCCTTTAATGGTCACTCAATATGGTGGCTTCCCGAGTTCGACAGCACATGTTAGTTGGTCAGGAGCAGAAACAGGTGGGAACCCAGCAGGCAGAGAGCAAAATAGTGTCTGAGATCGTAACTACATCATCTGATCCTGATTAACATATATTCATACGGCTGCTGTCTGTTTCCAACTAGAACACAGGTTGCTGAGACCAAGGTTCTGTCTGAAAATCAGAGCGGACCGGAACTGAATGGTAAATCGGCACTTTAATCATTTTGGTCTATTTCGGTCCGCCCCAACATTTAGGCACAAATGGGAATGTAGGTACATGAAAATCGGCCCTTGGTGTGTGTTATATATGCAATAAAGGTACAAAGTGAGTACTGTTTAACTGAACAGAGCCCTTGGCTCTGCTTTATTACGGCCCAAAGCGCCTGACTCACAAAATGGCTGGCCTTTTATACCAGAGCAGCACCATGTGCGTGCTGCTCAGTGACCTCAAACAATGACACCATCTGGTGGCTACAAACAGCATGTACATACATGACAATATCCTCCTCTGAGAAGCTTTCACAGGTTCAGACGGTCCGGTGCTTTATGTGCCCGGGTTAACCGTCTCAGTTCGATTCCGGCCTTGGGTGAATGTTCGGAGTCTGTTGTGGCTGGTGGCTGGATAGCTGACTTGTCGGGGATGGAAGTAGCCATGTCAGGAATTGCAAGTCCATTTTTATTGAATAAGTCCGTGATGGGAATTCCGGGTTCACTGATAACCCTTGAGTCCACTGAAGGCTGCTGGTATGTTGGTTGGTTGTCGACGGTTTCTTCGTCCGACTGCTCTGGCTCAGCTTTGTTTGATCCATGTGTTTTCTGCAAGTTTGCCCATTCTTGAGCTTAATAACAAATACTCTGTTTCCCTCCTTGGCCATGACCGTACCAGCAATTCATTTGGGACCCTGACCATAAAAAAACAAGCCTGAAGGCTCTGAGTCTCAATGCGAGGAGTATTCGTCATAAGGTGGATAAATTGACTGTGCAGACAGCTGTTAACGGGATTACGGAGACACGGCTCCAGAGTAAGCAAGGCTGGGAACTCAACATCCAGAGGTATTCAATATTCAGGAAGGACAGACAGGAAGGAAAAGGAGGTGGAGTGGCGTTACTGGTTAAAGAGGAGATTAATGCAATAGCAAGGAAGGACATTAGCGTGGATGATGTGGAATCTATATGGGTAGAGCTGCGAAACCCCAAAGGGCAGAAAATGTTAGTGGGAGTTGTGTACAGACAACCAAACAGTAGTAGGAAGGTTGGGGATGGCATCAAACAGGAAATTAGGGAAAATAAGGGTACAGCAGTTACCATGGATGACTTTAATCTGCATATTGATTGGGCTAACCAAACTGGTAGCAATACTGTGGAGGAGGATTTCCTGGAGTGTATAAGGGATGGTTTTCTCGACCAATATGTCGAGGAACCAACTGGAGAGCAGGCCATCCTAGACTGGATATTGTGTAACGAGAGAGGATTAATTAGCAATCTGGTCGTGCGGGGTCCCTTGGGGAAGAGTGACCATAATATGGTAGAATTCTTCATTAAAATGGAGAGTGACACTGTTAATTCAGAGACTAGGGTCCTGAACTTAAAGAAAGGAAACTTCGACAGTATGAGATGTGAATTGGCTAGCATAGGCTAGAGAATGATACTTAAAGGATTGACGGTGGATAGACAATGGCAGACATTTAAAGATCACATGGATGAACTACAACAATTGTCCAATTGTGGTGTAAGAAGAAAAATGGAAGGTGGCTCAACGTGGCTAACAAGGGAAATTAGGGAAAGTGTTAAATCCAAGGAAGAGGCATATAAATTGGCCAGAAAAAGCAGCAAACATGAGGACTGGGAGAAATTATTAATTCAGCAGAGGAGGACTAAGGATTTAATTAGGAGGGGGAAAATAGAGTATGAGAGTAAGCTTGCAGAGAACATAAATACTGACTGCAAAGGCTTCTATATGTGAAGAGAAAAAAATTAGTGAAGACTAATGTAGGTCCCTTGCAATCAGAATCAGATGAATTCATAATGGGGAACAAGGAAATGGCAGACAAATTGAACAAATACTTTGGTTTTGTTTTCACTAAGGAAGACACGAATAACCTCCCAAAAATATTAGGGGACCGAGGGTCTAGCGAGAAGGGAGAACTGAGTGAAATCTTTATTAGCCAGGAAATGGTGTTCGGGAAATTGAAGGGACTGAAGGCCGATAAATCCTCAGGGCCTGATAGTCTGCATCCCAGAGTACTTAAGGAAGTGGCCTTAGAAATAGTAGATGCATTGGTGGTCATTTTCCAACATTCCATGGACTCTGGATCAATTCCTATGATTTGGAGGGAAGCTAATGTAACCCACTTTTAAAAAAATGAGGGAGAGAGAAAACAGGGAATTATAGACTGGTTAGTCTGGCATCGGTGGTGAGGAAAATGCTGGATTCAATTATTAAAGATGTAATAGCAGCGCATCTGGAAAGCAGTGACTGGATCGGTTCAAGTCAGCATGGATTTATGAAAGGGAAATCATGCTTGACAAATCTTCTGGAATTTTTTGAGGATGTAACTAGTAGAGTCGACAAGGGGGAGCCAGTGGATGTGGTGTATTTGGAATTGCAAAAGACTTTTGACAAGGTCCCATATAAGAGATTAGAGTGCAAAATTAAGACACATGGTATTGGGGTAATCTACTGACATGGATAGAGAACTGGTTGCAGACAGGCAGGAAAGAGTGGGAATAAATGGGTCCTTTTCAGAATGGCAGGCAGTTACTAGTGGGGTGCCGCAGGGTTCAGTGCTGGGACCCCAGCTATTTACAATATACATTAATGATTTAGACGAAGGAATTGAAGGTAATGTTTGCAGATGACACTAAGCTGGGTGACAGTGCGAGCTGCGAGGAGGATGCTAAGAGTCTGCAGGGGGACTTGGACAGGTTAGGTGAGTGGACAAATGCATGGCAGATGCAGTATAATGTGGATAAGTGTGAGGTTATCCACTTTGGTGGCAAAAACAGGAAGGCAGATTATTATCTGAATGGTGACAGATTAGGAAATGAGACCTGGGTGTAATGGTACATCAGTCATTGAAGGTAGGCATGCAGGTACAGCAGGCAGTAAAGAAAGCAAATGGCATGCTAGCCTTCATAGTGAGGGAATTTGAGTATAGGAACAGGGAGGTCTTACTACAGTTGGTGAGACCACACTTTGAGTATTGTGTACAGTTTTATTCTCCTAATCTGAGGAAGGACATGCTTGCAATTGAGGGAGTGCAGCGAAGGTTCACCAGACTGATTCCCGGGATGGCAGGACTGACATATGAGGAAAGACTTGATCGGCTAAGCTTATACTCACTGGAATTTAGAAGAATGAGAGGAGATCTCATAGAAACTTATAAAATTCCGATGGGACTGGACAATTTAGATGCAGGTAGAATGTTCCCAATGTTGGGGAAGTCCAGAACCAGGGGTCATAGTCTAAAGATAAAGGGTAAGCCATATAAGACCGAGATGAGAAACTTTTTCACTCAGAGAGTTGTGAACCTGTGGAATTCTCTGCCACAGAAAGTTGTTGAGTCCAGTTCGTTGGACATATTCAAAAGGGGGTTAGATGTGGCCCTTACGGCTAAAGGGATCAGGGGGTATGGAGAGAAGGCAGGAGTGGGGTACCAAGGTTGCATAATCAGCTATTATCATATTGAATGGCGGTGCAGGCTTGAAGGGTTGAATGGCCTACTCCTGCACCTATTTTCTATGTTTCTATGTTTCGATATACAGGAACATTCACAGAAATCTCACGTGACACAGTTGCGCCATTATGGTACCCTTGTTGACTCTGTCTTCTGTATGCAACATGATTACAAATCGGGATGTACAAGAGATAACTTAGTCATCAGACCTCTTTTCATCATGAGTCAGCAGGCGAGACCCCTGTGAGTGTGCGGGATCTTATCCTGTAACTCAGCAGTATGCAAGACAAGCGGGACTGCAGTGATCCTTGGGTTACTCTCCTCATGCTTTGCTTGATAATTTGTACTGCACGTTCTGCTTGCCCATTGGACACAGGCTTGAATGGTGCTGACCTTACATGTTTTATGTCAATAAGTTTTACAAACTCCTGAAACTCCTGACTGGTGAAGCACGACCCATTGGCACTCACCACTATGTCAGGCAGACCATGTGTTGCGAACATGACATTGAGTTTCTCTATGGTTGCCATGGACGTACTGGATGACATAGAAAAATAGAAAATAGGTGCAGGAGTAGGCCATTCAGCCCTTCGAGCCTGCACCACAATTCAATATGATCATGTTGATCATGCACTTCAGTACCCCATTCCAGCTTCCTCTCCATATCCCTTGATCCCTTTAACCGTAAGGGCCACATCTAACACCCTTTTGAACATATCTAATGAACTGGCCTCAACAACTTTCTGTGGTAGAGAATTCCACATGTTCACAACTCTCTGAGTGAAGAAGTTTCTCCTCATTTTGGTCCTAAATGGCCTACCCCTTATCCTTAGACTGTGACCCCTGGTTCTGGACTTCCCCTACTTCGGGAACATTCTTCCTGCATCTAACCTGTCCAAACCTGTCAGACTTTTATGTTTCTATGAGATACCCTTTCATTCTTCTAAATTCCAGTGAATACAAGCCTAGTCGATCCAGTCTTTCTTCATATGTCAGTCCTGTTATCCCTGGCATCAGTCTGGTGAACCTTCGCTGCACTCCCTCAATAGCAAGAATGTCCTTCCTTAGATTAGGAGACCAAAACTGTACACAATATTCAAGATGTGGCCTTACCAAGGTCCTATACAACTGTAGTAAGACCTCCCTGCTCCTATACTTAAATCCTCTCGCTATGAAGGCCAACATGCCATTTGCCTTCTTCACCACCTGCTGTACCTGTAAGCCAACTTTCAATGACTGATGTACCATGACACCCAGGTCTCGTTGCACCTCCCCTTTTACTAATCTGTCACCAATCAGATAATAATCTGCCTTCCTGTTTGTACCACCAAAGTGGATAACCTCACATTTATTTACATTATACCGCATCTGCCATGCATGTGCCCACGCACCTAACCTGTCCAAGTCATCCTGCAGCCTCTTAGCATCCTCCTCACAGCTCACACTGCCACCCAGCTTAGTGTCATCTGCAAACTTGAGATATTACATTCAATTCCTTCGTCTAAATCATTAATGTATATTATAAATAGCTGGCGTCCCAGCACTGAACCTTGCGGTACCTCACTAGTCACTGCCTGCCATTCTGAAAAGGACCCGTTTATTCCTACTCTTTGCTTCCTGTCTGCCAACCAGTTCTTTATCCACGTCAATACATTACCCCCAATACCATGTGCTTTAATTTTGCACACTAATCTCTTGTGTGGGACCTTGTCAAAAGTCCTTTGAAAGTCTAAATACACCACATCCACTGGTTCCCCCTTGTCCACTCTACCAGTTAGATTCTCAAAAAATTCTGGAAGATTTTTCATGCATGATTTCCCTTTCATAAATCCATGCTGACTTGGACCGATCCTGTCACTGCTTTCCAAATGCGCTGCTATTACGTCTTTAATAATTGATTCCAACATTTTCCCCACCACCGATGTCAGGCTAACTGGTCTATAATTCCCTGTCTTCTCTGTCCCTCCTTTTTTAAAAAGTGGGCTTACAATAGGAACTGATCCAGAGTCTATAGAATGTTGGAAAATGACGACCAATGCATCCACTATTTCTAGGGCCACTTCCTTAAGTACTCTGGGATGCAGACTATCAGGCCCTGGGGATTTATCGGCCTTCGATTCTATCAATTTTCCTATTACAATTTGCTGACTAGTAAGGATTTCCTTTAGTTCCTCCTTCTTGCTGGACCCTCGGTCCCCTAATATTTCCGGAAGGTTATTTATGTCTTCCTTAGTGAAGATAGAACCAAAGTATTTGTTCATTTCCTTGTTCCCCATTATAAATTCACCTGATTCTGACTGTTAGGGACCTACATTTGTCTTCACTAATCTTTTTCTCTTCATGTATCTGTTTCAGTCAGTTTTTATGTTCCCTCTCATATTCTATTTTCCCCCTCCTAATTAAACCCTTTGTCCTCCTCTGCTGAATTCTAAATTTCTCCCAGTCATCAGGTTTGCTGCTTTTTTTGGACAATTTTATGCCTCTTCCTTGGATTTAACTTTGTCATGAAGGACTGGCTGGGAGCGACAGCGGTTGACAAGCGAAGAACGCATCTACTGACCAGCTGTGGACCGAAGACGTACACGCTGATGAAAGACCTGCTCACATCCGAGAAGCCGGTGGACAAGACCTTTGAGGAGCTCAGCAAACTGATCGGTTGTCACATGGCCCGACACCGATTCTATACGCACCAATGTCAGGAAGGGCAGAGCATACCAGACTTTGTTGCGGACCTTCGGTGCTTGGCCAGCCTCTGTAAGTTCACAGATACCTGCAGGGGAGAGATGTTACGGGATTTCTGCATTGAGGGCATTGGTCATGCCGGTATTTTTAGGAAGCTAATTGAGACCAAGGACTTGACCTTGGAAGCAGCGGCATTGATGGCTCAAACCTTCGTGGCGGGGGAGGAGGAGACCAAGATCTTGTACGCGCACAACTCTGCTCCCAACGTGGCGATGGAGCAGGGAGTTAACATGGTAAATGTGACTCAGAACCCCGCAGGCAGGCAAGGGCAATTCGACACCAACCAGGCAGTTACAGACTATAGGGTGGGTCCTCAACAGAGATAATGGCAGGTTGAAAGGACATTTACACCATCGCAAGGGACAATACATCCCGGGATGGGGCCATTGACACCCAATAACAGAGTGCTCAAGAGTAATCAAAGAGACAATCAGAGAGGAATGCCTGGGAACAGCTCTTTTGTTCACAACAATCTCAGCTCATGCTGGAGGTGCGGGGGCAGACATGCTGCGAAAACCTGCAGGTTTCAACAATTTATCTGCAGAAATGTAACTTCAGTGGACATTTAGCCAGAATGTGCAGGAAGCCCGCAGTGAGGCAGATGAACCACAAGAGGGGTCTGCAAGGCAGGGTTATGCTTGGGACACAGCAATGGACGCTGAAGTTCAGCGGGTTCAGGTGGCAAACATCCACAGCTTATACACAAAGACACCACCAATGATGATGAGAGTACTGTTAAACGGCATCCCGGTACGCATGGAGTTGGACACAGGAGCCAACCAGTCACTTATGAGTGTTCAACAATTCAAGAAACTGTGGCCATTCAGAGTGAGCAGACCCAAACTAGAACGCATTGACACGCAATTACGGACGTACACCAAAGAGATCATCCCAGTGTTCGGCAGTGTAATGTTGGTCGTCACACATAATGGATCAGAAAATCGGCTGCCACTCTGGATTGTCCCGGGAAATGGTCCCGCGCTTTTGGGGAGGAGCTGGCTAGCCGAGATGAACTGGAAATGGGGGAATGTGCACGCCATTTCATCTGTGGCGCGAAGTTCATGCTCACAGGTTCTACAAAAGTTTGAGTCACTATTTCAACCTGGTGTCGGTACTTTCAAAGGTACCAAAGTAGTGATACGCATCACCCTGGACGCCACACCAGTGCACCATAAGAGCTGTGCCATATGTGATGTGGGAGAAGATTGAGAGTGAGTTGGACAGGTTGCTAAGAGAGGGCATAATTTCGCCCGTTGAATTCAACAACTTGGCAAGCTCCATCGTCCCTGTTCTAAAAACGGATGGCTCGGTCAGGATCTGTGGCGACTACAAGACGAGTGTCACTACAAGACCAATACCGCATCCGAGAGCGGAGGATCGTTTTGCCACGCTGGCAGGTGGAAAGCTGTTCACCAAGTTGGACCTCACTTCAGCCTACATGACCCAAGAACTGGCTGAAGAATCCAAGCAACTAACCACTATCACCAAGCACAAAGGGCTGTTTGTTTACAACAGGTGTCCGTTTGGCATTCGTTCAGCAGCCGCTATCTTTCAAAGGAACATGGAAAGCCTGCTCAAATCCATCCCTGGAACAATTGTATTTCAGGACGACATCCTTATCATGGGTCGAGACACCGAGGAACACCTCCACAACCTGGAGGAGGTGTTACGCCGACTGGACCGGGTAGGCCTGCGACTAAATTTTGGCCCCAGAGGTCGAGTTTTTGGGCATGAGGGTTGCCGCAGACGGAATCCGGCCTACCGAATCCAAAACGGAGGTGATCCGTCGCGCGCACAGGCCCGGCAACACATCGGAGTTGCGTTCATTTCTGGGACTATTGAACTATTTCGGGAACTTTCTGCCGAACTAAAGCACATTGTTGAAGCCGCTACACGTGCTCCTGCGTAAGTGTTGCGACTGGTTTTGGGGGGTCTGTCAGGAACGGGCTTTCAATCGGGCGTGGAACCTGCTTTGTTCTAATAAGCTGTTGACCCTGTACAACCCCTGTAAAAAATTGGTTTTGACATGTGGTTGGGTGTGTGTTGCAGCAGAGTAATGATGAGGGCCAACTCCAACCTGTGGCTTATGCTTCCAGGTCGCACTCCCAAGCAGAAAGGGGATATGGGATGGTTGAAAAGGAAGCACTCGCATGTGTCTACGGGGTGAAAAAGATGCACCAGTACCTTTTTGGCAGAAGGTTCGAGTTAGAAACGGACCACAAGCCATTAACACCACTGTTGTCTGACAGCAAAGCTGTCAATGCCAATGCGTCAGCTCGCATACAGCAATGGGCTCTCACGCTGGCTGCATATGACTACACCATACGGCACCGAAAATTGCGCTGACACGCTCAGCAGGCTTCCACTGGCCACCACTGAGGGGGCAGCGGAGCAAAGCGCTGAGCTGATCATGGCTATTGATGCTTTCGACAGCGCAGTCTCCCCCATCACAGCCTACCAGATCAAAACCTGGACAAACAGAGATCCCCTCCTATCCTTGATTAAGAAATGTGTCCTTACTGGGGATTGGGTGCCCGCTCACGGAGCATGCCCTGAAGAGGTCAGACCGTTTCACAGACGGATGAATGAACTCTCCATCCAAGCCGACTGCCTACTATGGGGCAGCCGGGTAGTCATGCCCCAGAAGGGAAGGGAAGCCTTCATCAGGGAACTCCACAGCGAGCACCCAGGCATTGTGCTAATGAAGGCCATTGCCCAGTCACATGTATGGTGGCCAGGAATTGATGCAGACCTGGAACACTGTGTTCGCAGGTGCACGACGTGTGCCCAGCTGGGCAATGCCCCCAGGGAGGCCCCACTCAGCCCATGGCCCTGGCCCACCAAGCCATGGTCACGTATTCACGTAGGCTACGCGGGCCTGTTCATGGCGAAAATGTTCCTCATTGTTGTTGATGCGCATTTGAAATGGATCGAGTGCATCATATTGAATTCGTGCACGACATCCACCACTGTGGAGACTCTGCGAGTGGTCTTTGTGACCCACGGCTTGCTGGACATCCTGGTTAGCGACAATGGCCCGTGCTTCACTAGCTATGAATTCCGGGAGTTCATGTCGGGTAATGGCATCAAACATATCAGGACAGCACCGTTCAAGCCGGCTTCCAATGGCCAGGCGGAACGTGCATCCAAATCATAAAACAAGGCATGCTCCGGATTCAAGGACCCTCCCTTCAATGCCGCCTATCGCGCCTCCAGCTGACCTATAGGTCACGACTGCATTCGCTCACGGGAGTCCCGCCCGCGGAACTACTCATGAAACGTACACTTAAAACTCGGCTGTCCCTCATTCATCCAGTACTGTCAGACATTGTTGAGGGCAAGCGCCAGTCCCAAAATGAGTGCCATGACCGTAACTCAAAGGGGAGATGTATAGAAATCGATGACCCTGTATTTTTTCTTAATCACACTTTGGGCCCAAGTGGCTCGAGGGTACTGTAATTGGTAAAGAGGGGAATAGGGTCATAGTGGTCAGACTTAACAATGGACAGATATGTCGCAAGCATTTGGACCAAGTGAAAAAAAAGTTCAGCATGGACACTGAGGAACCTGAGGAAAATCATGAGATGCTGCCCACACCACCACCAGTGAACGAGCAACAAGAACTTTCAGCAGCATGCACAGTCCCTGCGGCCAGCCCGGACAGGCCGGAATCACTGCAGATGATAAAGACGCATGCCAAGGTTCAACAACCAGAGCCCCAACTGCGGCGCTCCACGAGAGAGCGTCGACCGCCTGAAAGACTCAATCTTTGACCCAAAGACGTTGCGTGGGAGGTGATGTCATGTATGTAATTTTCATGTAACAACACTGTATGCTGTATACACCTAAAAAATGCACACCTTGACCACAGGGGGTGAACTTGTGGGAGACACTCCTCACCTGATCATCCAGGTATTTAAAGGGAGGTCCCACACAGGGTCATGACTTCTTGGTCCTGTGAATAAAGGTCACAGAGTGATCTTGTCTCCAGTATGTGCCTCGTGTTGATTTACAATAGAGAGTAAGGACGTAACAGTTTTCACGTCATTGGTCTGATACCATCAGCGGTGATTTTCTTCCCGAGGAATTCGACCTCCGGTGCCATGAAGATGGACTTCGAGCGTTTAAGTCTGAGACCCACAGTAGAACCTCTTCCAAGTTGTTCATTAGCATCATCATAGGCAGTCCCTTGGAATCGAGGAAAACTTGCTTCCACTCCTGAAGTGAGTTCTTTGGAGGCTGAACAGTCCAATACGAGAGCCACAGTCCGGTAACAGGTGGGACAGATAGTCGTTGAGGGCAAGGAGTGTGTGTGACTGGTTTGCCGCACGCTCTTTCCGCTGCCTGCGCTTGATTTCTGTGTGCTCTCGGTGTTGAGACTCGAGGTGCTCAGCACCCTCTCAGATGCACTTGCTCCACTTAGGGTGGTCTTGGGCCAGGGACTCTCAGGTGCCAGTGGGGATGTTGCACTTTATCAGGGATGCTTTGAGGGGTCCTTGTAGTGTTCCCGCTGCCCACCTTTGGCTCGTTTGCCATGAAGGAGCTCCGAGTAGAGCACTTGCTTTGGGAGTCTCGTGTCTGGCTATGTGGCTTGCCCAGAGGAGCTGATCGAGTGTGGTCAGTGCTTCAATGCTGGGGATGTTAGCCTGAATGAGGACGCTGATGTTGGTGCGCCTGTCCTCCCAGGGGATTTAGTAGGATCTTGCGGAGACATCGTTGGTGATATTTCTCCAGCAACTTGAGGTGCCTACTGTACATGGTCCATGTCTCTGAGCCATACAGGAGGGCTGGTATTACTACGGCCCTGTAGACCATGAGCTTGGTGACAGTTTTGAGGGCCTGGTTTTCAAACACTCTTTTCCTCAGGCAGCCGAAGGTTGCACTGGCGCACTGGAGGTGGTGTTGGAACTTGGCGTCAATGCCTGCACTTGTTGATAGGAGGCTCCCGAGATATGGGAAGTGGTCCATGTTGTCCAGGGCCTCGCCGTGGATCTTCACGACTGGGGGGGCAGTGCTGTGCGACGAGGACAGGCTGGTGGAGGACCTTTGTCTTACGGATGTTTCGCGTAAGGCCCATGCTTTCATACGCCTCTGGAGTTCAGCCTCTGTGTTTTGCGCAGACGCAGGCGTCGTCCACGTACTGTAGCTCGACAACAGAGGTTGAGGTGGTCTTGGGCCTGGCCTGGTGACTGCACAGGTTGAACAGGTTCCCACTGGTTCTGTAGTTTAGTTCCACTCCAGCGGGGAGCTTGTTGATTGTGAGGTGGAGCATGGCAGCGAGGAAGATTGAGAAGAGTGTTGGGGTGATGATGCAGCCCCTTTTTGACCACAGTCCGGACGTGGATTGGGTCTGTGGTGGATCCATTGGTAAGGATCACGGCCTGCATGTCATCGTGGAGCAGGCAGAGGATGGTGACGAACTTTTGGGGGCATCCGAAATGGAGGAGGACGCTCCATAGACCCTCGCGGTTGACAGTGTCACAGGCCTTTGTAAGGTGCTGTTCCCTGCATTTTTCCTGCAGCTGTCGCGCTGCAAAAATCATGTCCGTTGCGCCCCGGAGGGGATGAAAGCTGCACTGTGACTCCGGGAGGAGCTCCTCAGCCACAGGGAGAAGACAGCTGAGGAGGACTCTAGCGATGACTTTCCCAGTGGCTGATAACAGGGAGATTCCTCTGTAGTTGCTGCAGTCGGACTTGTCCCCATTTTTAAAGATGGTCATGATTACTGCAGCTCTGGGATCTCCCGGCATGCTCTCCTCCCTCCAGATGAGAGAGATGAGGTCGTGTTTTCGCGCCAACAGTGCCTCTCCACCATACTTCAGTGCCTCAACAGGGATTCTGTCCACACCCTTAGCTGTGTTGTTTTTAAGCTGTCATGGCTTTTTCTACCTCGTGCAGCATTGCGGTCTCAGGTCTGAGGTGGTGGTGGGTAACATGCTGCGGGATAGAGTCGAGAACACTCGAGTCAAAGGCAGAGGCTCGATTAAGGAGATCTTCGAAGTGCTCCTTCCAGCGGGCCCTGACTGCCTCGGTGTTCTTGATAAGTGTTTCTCCGTTCTTGGCCAGCAGTGGAGTGGGGCCTTGGGTGTTTGGACCGTAGGTAGCCTTGACTGCAATGAAGAATTCTCGCACATCATGGTTGTCGGCTAGCTGCTGTATCTCCTGTGCTTTCTCCATCCTCCACCTGTTCTTTAGGTCCTTCAGCGATGACTGGAGCTCTCCTTCCCCACCGGCGGCCTGGCCTCTTCTCCACCTCCAATACGTGGTGAGTACCATGGCTGTGTCCCCCCCTGCCTTCCCACCCTGAACCTCGGTGGGCCACTGACCCTCCCAATGCCTGCCCCCAACCAAGCCTCGGACCACCTACCATCAAGGGCGCTACCCAGCGCCGAGCTTACGGCCAATATCTCGCCGTAGGCAACTAGGCTCATACAGCAGTGCAAGGTCTCCAGTCGTCTTGAACCCCCTTGCCACTGGATCAAGACCTCGCTCAGCTAAGCCCGTGTGGTAGCTGGCGTGCAACGACCATCCCACGTTAAAAGAACTCACGCACAGGCATCCTCCACTCCGTTAACATGAAGTTCGGGATCTGCAACGTCAGGACAACCCCAACAGCAACAGGCCGGAACGCTGCATCATCATCGTTGCCCGGGAACTTAGACGCTTTGATATTTATACCGCAGCCCTAAGTGAGACCCGACAGGCAGGGGAAGGCCAGCTCAAGGACAAGGTGGAGATTTCTTCTGGAAAGGGAAACCAGAGGAAGAACGCAGCATCCACGGAGTCGGCTTCGCCATCAAAAACGAGCTGGTCGACCGCCTCAAAGACTCCCCCTGCGGGACTAACGAACGCCTCATGACTCTTCGACTCACCCTATCCCAGAACCAGAGCACCACAGTCATCAGTGCGTACGCTCCAACACTCGATGCAACAGATGAGGCTAAAGAGGATTTTTACACCAACCTCAAAAAATCCCTGACCTGCGTCCCCGCGGGCGACAAACTGATCCTCCTCGGCGACTTCAACGCCAGGGTCGGCAGGGACACAGACCTCTGGGGTGGCGTGATTGGCAGAGAGGGGTTAGGGAAAACCAACTCCAATGCTACCCTACTCCTGACAAAATGTCTAGAGCATGAACTTGTCATCACCAATACCTTGTTCCACCAGAGGGACAAATACAAGGCATCATGGCAACACCCTCGCTCCAAGCACTGGCACCTGCTCGACTATGTCATCGTCCGAGCCAGGGATCGCAAGGATGTGCGCATCACCCATGCCATGACAGGAGCTGACGACTGCTGGACGGACCATCGTCTAATCCGATTCAACATTGACATCAACGTAGCCCCAAAGCGGAGGGAGCAGCAGAAGCAGTACCACAAAAAAGTCAATGCCGGAGCACTTAAGGACCCAGCTAAGAGAGTCCTATACAGGCAACGCCTCACAGCTAACCTGGCATGCCTTGACAACCCCGAGGTGCAGAATGCCCACTGCGCTTGGTCTGCCCTCCAAGCTTCCATAACAATGCCTGCAAAGAGATGTTCGGTTACTCAACCAGGAAACACCAGAACTGATTTGATGAGAATGATCAGGAGATCCAAGAGCTAATAGATCGCAAGTGCAGGGCATTTCTGAGCCTTAAACAACAACCCAAAGCGGGAGCAGCAAAGCAACATTACAGATGGCTCAAGGCTGAGGTCCAACAAAAAACCCAGGACCTAAAGAATAAATTGTTCAGATGTTCCTTGGAGTCACAACTGGTGATCAGGATGTCATCTTGGAACATGACAGTTCTGGGAATGGACTTCAGTAGACTTTCCATATACCTCTGGAATATTGCTGCAGCCGAGCGAATTCCAAATGGGCCCCTGTGGTAAATAAACAGTCCTTTGTGCGTGTTAATGCACATAAGTCTCTTTGACATCTCGACCAACTTCTGTGCCATATAGGCCGACGTCAAGTTGAGTTTTGTGAATGACTTCCCTCCGGCTAACATCGCAAACAAGTCATCAGCCTTCGGTAGCGGGTACTGATCTTGTTTCGAAACCTGTTGATAGTAGCCTTGTAGTTTCCACAGATTCTGACTGTGCCATCACTTTTCAGCACAGGAACAATGGGGCTGGCCGATTCATTAAATTCGACCGGTGATATGATCTCTTCATGCTGGAGTCGGTCGAGTTCAATTTCGACCTTCTCCCTCTGCTTTATGATGGACGGGTCTTGCATCTGAGTCCACATGGATCTGCACCTTGGCTTCGTGAAGTTGCCGATACCCGGTTCGAACAACGAGGGGAACTTGCTTAATACTTGGGCACATGTATCTTGCTCCGACGACAACGCCTTGACGTCGTTCCAGTCGCATCTGATTTTCTCCAACTAGCTCCTGCCGAGCAGCTTTGGGCCATTGCCTGGAACAATCCACAGCGGCAATACGTGAACCGCACCGTTATACGACACATTAATTTATGCACTGCCAATCACCTTATCAGTTCTTTGATGTATGTGCGCAGCTTGGTGTTAACAGGGCTCAGCCTGGGCCTCACAGTCTTAGTATCTCACAGCTTATTAAATGCCCTCTTGTTCATGATCGATTGACTCGCTCCCGTGTCCAGTTCCATCAATACCGGTATCCCGTTAAACTTCACATTAATCAAAATTGATTTACTCTTATCAAGGAGTACAGTCCATAGACTTCCTCCTCTGGCATCTTAGATTGCGTATCTGGCTCCACGCTAGTCTGACTCTCATCCTCGTGGTGTGTCGCAGCTCGCTTGCTCATCTGCGGACACTTGTGCTGGAGAGGCCCCACTCTCAGACAGCCTTTGCAACTATATTGCTTAAATCGGCACTGCTGGTGCTGGTGATTTCCCCCACAACGCCAACACGGAGAAGTCGGATACATTCCTGCTGGCGGACTTTGGGTATCCGCAGGTTTCGTGAATGTAGCCGGATAGGCCCTGCCATGTGCCGCTCTGCCGAACGCCGAATCAATCACATTTACAGTGCTTGCCGAGGTTCGGTTCTTCACTGATATTTGCTTTAAACTCCTGTCCGTTGTCATACATGATTGAGCGATCCGGATGGCCCTTTTTAAATTCAACTCCACCACCACCAGAAGTTTGCGCAGGATCACCTCGTGGTTGATACCGATAATGAAGAAGTCCCGCAGCATTTCTGCCAACACCGTCCCAAACTTGCACAGTCCTGCTAGACATCTCATGTTGGCAACAAATTCCGCTGTGCTCTGGCCCTTCTATCGAACCTGTATCTCGAGATGATGATGCCGTCGTCTGGCTTGAGGTGCTCCTGTACCAATGTGCACAACTCCTCGTATGCATGTTGGATCACTAGGCATGAGTAGATTCTTTATCAGACTGTAGATCTTTGAACCGCACACAGTGAGGAACACGACCTGGCGCCGATCTGCATTGCCGGCCTCCTTCATTTTGTTGGCCATGAAGTACTGGTTCAAACGGCTCACAAAGTCTTCTCAATCTTCTCCCTCCACGAATCACTCTAAAAGTCCAATCGTGCTCATTTTGCAAACAAAGGCTCTTGTATTCTCGTAGCCAAACATTATGAATGCAATAAAGGTACAAACTGAGTACTGTTTAACTGAACAAGGTACAACCTCGGCTCTGCTTTATTACGGCCCAAAGTGCCTGACTCACAAAATGGCTGGCCTTTTATACCAGAGCAGCACCATGTGCGTGCTGCTCAGTGGCGTCCAATAATGACACCATCTGATGGCTACAAACAGCATGTACATACATGACAGTGTGACAGAAGATACATATCATTGAAGGAAGATAGGTGATCGCATTTTGCTTAGTGAAAGAAACGAAAATAAAACAGTTGAGGAATGAGGATGCTCTTTGGAGCAGCCTTGACACCAGCTGACAGGACTAAGATGTTAACATTGGCTGCAGTTTTTTTTGGACAGTAACATGGGTAGAATTTCCGTGGAGTTCTCCCGATCTCCTTATCTTACTGATGATCCACCGATCATTATGTTTGGTAAGGATTGCAATGCGTGGCAGACTTGCAAATTGGGAGAGCTGTCCCACAGGCTAGGCAAGCAATATTCACAAAATTATACCTTTCAGCCAACGTCCCAGACTCCTCCACGACCATCCCTGGGTATGTCATGCCTCACCAGCAGGACAGACCCACCATGGGTATACAGTTGGGAGGGACCTGATGAATCAGTATTCCTCCATATTGGACACCACTTGGAAGAAGCACCGAGGGTAGCAAGGGCATAGCATGTACTCTGGGTGGAGGACATCAAAGTCCTTGACGAAGTGTGGCTCAGTAGCACCACTGACCGATCCCTTAATGATGTAGCTGTCTGCAAAGCAATTCTCACCTTGTTGGCATTGTGGAGGCTTCCATTCAGCCTACTCATGCTGCTTCAAAGGCTATGTTTGCAAGAGCTGTGGAACAATGGGGCACCTACAACGAGCTTGCTCTGCAAACCACCACGTGGCAGAGGAAGATCGGTCCATGGTGGATCAAAGCAATTTCGAGTTTCAGAGAGAGGAGGCAGATGCTGAAGTACACGGGGTGCACACATTTTCGACAAAATGTCCATCTATAATGCTCAATGTAAAATTGAATGGCTTAACCTTAGCCATGGAACTGGACACTGGCGCTAGCCAATCCATCATGAGTAAAAGTTATTTTTGAGAAACTGTGGTGCAACAAGGCACTCAGACCAGCCCTGAGTCCCATCCACACGAAACTGAGAACGTACACCAAAGAGCTTATCACTGTCCTGGGCAGCGCCATGGTCAAGGTCACCTACGAGGGCACGGTGCACAAACTGCCACTCTGGATTGTCCCGGGTGATGGCCCCACACTGCTTGGAAGGAGCTGGCTGGACAAAGTCCGCTGGAACTGGGATGATATCCGAGCACTATCGCATGTCGATGAGGCCTCATGTACCCAGGTTTTTAACAAATTTCCTTCCCTTTTTGAGCCAGGCATTGGAAACTTTTCCGGGGTGAAGGTGCGGATCCACTGGGTCCCAGAGGCACGACCCATTCACCACAAGGTGCGAGTGGTACCTCACATGATGAGGGAGACAGTGGAAATCAAGCTGGACAGGCTGCAATGCGAGGGCATCATCTCCCCAGTGGAATTCAGCGAGTGGGCCAGCCCGATTGTTCCACTCAAAAGTGATGGCATTGTCAGGATTTGCGGCAATTATAAAGTGACTATTAGTCGTTTCTCGTGACAGGATCAATACCCGCTACCTGAGGCAGACGACCTATTTGCGACGCTGGCAGGAGGCAAGACGTTCACCAAGCTCGACCTAACTTCGGCCTATATGTCACAGGAGCTGGAGGAGTCTTCGAAGGGCCTCACCTGCATCAACACGCACAAGGGACTGTTCATCTACAACAGTTGCCCGTTTGGAATTCGGTCGGCTGCAGCGATCTTCCAGAGAAACATGGAGAGCCTACTCAAGTCGGTACCACACACTGGTTTTTCAGGATGACATATTGGTCATGGGTTGGGACACTGTCGAGCACCTACAAAACCTGGAGGAGTTCCTCCAGCGACTGGATCACGTAGGGCTGCGGCTGAAGAGGTCGAAATGCGTCTTCATGGCAACAGAAGTGGAGTTTTGGGGGAGAAAGATCGCAGCGGACGGCATTCGGCCCACAGACTCCAAGACAGAGGGAGGCTATCAGGAATGCGCCCAGGCCACAGAACGTCATGGAGCTGCGGTCATTCCTGGAACTCCTCAACTATTTTGGTAACTTCCCACCGGGGTTAAGCACCCTCTTAGAGCCCCTACATGTGTTATTGCGTAAAGGTGAGAACTGGGTATGGGGAAAAAAACCCAAGTAATTGCTTTTGAGAAAGCCAGAAACATTTTATGCTCCAACAAGCTGCTTGTATTGTATAACCCGTGTAAAAGACTTGTGCCAGCATGTGATGCGTCGTCGTACGGAGTTGGGTGTGTATTACAACAAGCCAACGTTGTGGGGAAGTTGCAACCTTTCGCCTTTGCTTCCAGGAGCTTGTCTAAGGCCGAGAGGGCCAACAGCATGATTAAGAAAGAGGCATCAGTGTGTGTGTACAGGGTAAAAAAAATGCACCAGTAACTGTTTTGCCTCAAATTTGAGCTGGAAACCGATCACAAGCCCTTGTTCACTGAAAACAAGGGGATAAATACGAATGCCTCAGCCCACATACAAAGGTGGGCACTTGCGCTATCAGTGTATAACTATACCATCCGCCACAGGCCAGGCGCCGAGAACTGTGCGGATGCTCTCAGTCGGCTACCATTGCCCACCACGGGGTGGAAATGGCGCAGCCTGCAAACTTGTTGATGGTGGCACAGCCCGCGGACTTGTTGATGGTCATGGAAGCGTTTGAAAATGATAAATCACCTATCACGGCCCGCCAGATTAAGACTTGGGCCAGCCAAGATCCTCTGCTGTCCCTAGTAAAAAACTGTGTACTGCATGGGCCAGCAACCCGTTGAAATGCAAGAGCTAATCAAGCCATTCTTCAGCGAAAGGACGAGCTGTTCATTCAGGCAGACTGCCTATTGTGGGGTAACTGCGTAGTGCTACCAAAAAAGGGCAGGGAGACGTTCATCTCGGATCTCCACAGCACACACCCAGGTATAGTAATGATGAAAGCGATAGCCAGATCCAATGTGTGGTAGCCCGGTATCAACTCTGAATTAGAGTTGTGTGCATGGCAATGCAGCGTGTGTGCTCAGTTGAGCAATGCACCCAGAGAGGCACCACTAAGTTTGTGGTCCTGGCCCTCCAGGCTGTCATGTATGTAACCTCTATGTAACACCACTGCAATACTGTATATAATTAAGCAATGCACACCTTGACCACAGGGGGTGAACTTGTGGGAGACACTCCTTACCTGGTCATCCAGGTATATAAAGGGAGATCCCATGCAGGGTCATCACTTCTTGGTTCTGTGAATAAAGGTTCAGGTCATAGAGTGACCTTGTCCATAGAATGTGCCTCGTGTGGGTTTTGTGCCATTGAGTAAGGACTTTACATTGGCAACGAGAAACTGGAATCAACGACCCACGAGAATAGCCACCGGTAGCACAGAGGAACGGTTCTGTGTTGGTGAGGACTGGGACGATTTCATTGAGAGGCTCCAGCAAAGCTTTGTCATGAAAGAATGGCTGGGAGATGCAGCGGCTGACAAGCGAAGGGCCCATCTGCTGACCAGCTGCGGACCTAAGACTTATGCGATCATGAAGGACCTACTTGCACCCGAAAAGCCGGCGGACAAAACCTTTGAAGAGCTCAGCAAACTAATCAGTGAGCACCTCAAACCGGCGAGCAGCGTACATATGGCCCGACACAGATTCTATACCCACCGACGTTGTGAAGGACAGAGCATACCTCATTGCGAACCTCCAGTGTTTGGCCAGCCTCTGTAAGTTCACAGATGCCTGCAGGGGGGAGATGTTAAGGGACTTCTTTATTGAGGGCATCGGTCATGTGGAGATTTTCTGAAAGTTAATTGAGACCAAGGACTTGACTTTGGAAGCGGCAGCGTTGATGGCTCAGACTTTCATGGCGGGGGAGGAGGAAACCAAAATGATATACGCGTGCAATTCTGCCTCCAACGTGGCGGGGGATCAGGGAGTCAATATCATAAACACGACTCAGAGCCCTGCAGGCAGGCAAGGGCAGTTCGACACACCCCAGGCAGCAATAGATCCCAGAGTCGGTTTTCAACAGAGACAATGGCAGGCTGAACGGACATTTATGCCATCACTGCGGTCCGGGATGGGGTCATTGACACCCACTAACAGGGTACTCAAGGGCAGTCAAAGGGACAATCAGCAAGGAATGCTGGGTCATAGCTCCTTTGTTCATAACAATGGGAATCTCAGCTCATGCTGGTGGTGTGGGGGCAAACACTTTGCCAGGACTTGCAGGTTTCAACAATTTGTCTGCAGAAATTGCAACCTCAGTGGCCATTTAGCTCGAATGTGCAGGAAGCCTGTAACCAGGCTAATTAACGAGGTGGATGGACCAGAAGAGGGGTCTGTGATACAGGATGACTCTTGGGGCAAATCAATGGATGCTGAAGTTCAGCGGGTTCATGTGGCAAACATTCACAGTTCATGTACCAAAACGCCACCAACGATGATGAAGGTTTTGTTAAACAGCATCCCTATATGCATGGAGCTGGACACAGGGGCCAGCCAGTCACTCATGAGCATTCAACAATTCGAAAAGCTATGGCCATTCAAAGCCAGTAGACCCAAACTAAAATGCATTGAGACACAACTATGGACGTATACCAAAGAAATCATTCCAGTACAAGGCAGTGAAATGTTGGCGGTCACACACAATCGATCAGTGAACTGGCTGCCACTTTGGATTGTTCCGGGCAATGGTCTGTTGGGAAGGAGCTGGTTAGCTGAGATGAACTGGAAATGGGGGGATGTGCATGCAATGTCATCTGTGAAGCGAAGTTCGTGCTCACAAGTCCTACAACAATTTGAGTCACTATTCCAACCTGGCGTCGGGACTTTCAAAGGTACCAAAGTAGTGATACACATCACCCCGGACGCCAGGCTAGTGCACCATAAAGCCAGAGCGGTGCCATATGTGATGTGGGAGAAAATTGAGAGCAAATTGGACCATTTGCTGAGAGAGGGCATCATCTCGCCTGTTGAATTCAATGACTGGCCAAGCCCCATCGTTCCCATCCTAAAAGCAGATGGTTCTGTCAGGATCTGTGGCAACTACAAGGCCACTATCAATCGGGTGTCCCTACAAGACCAATACCCGCTCCCGAGAACCACGAACTGGCCAACGAATCCAAACGACTGACCACCATCACCACGCACAAGGGACTGTTCATTTATAACAGGTGCCCGTTTGGCATTCGATCAGCGGCCGCGATTTTTCAAAGAAACATGGAAAGCCTGTTTAAATCCATTCCTGCGACAATCGTATTTCAGGACGACATCCTCATCATGGGTCGTGACACCGAGGAACACCTCCACAACCTGGAGGAGGTGCTTTGCCTTCTGGAGCGGGTAGGCCTGCGACTCTCGAAGTCTAAATGTGTGTTTTTGGCTCCTGAGGTTGAGTTCCTGGGCAGGAGGGTTGCTGCAGATGGGATTTGGCCCATCGAATCCAAAACAGAGGCGATTCGACGAGCGCCCAGGCCCGGCAACACATCGGAGTTGCATTCATTTCTGGGACTATTGAACTATTTTGGGAACTTTCTGCCGAACTTAAGCACATTGTTGGAGCCACTTCACGTGCTCCTGAGTAAGGGTTGGGATTGGTTTTGGGGGGACTGTCAAGAACGGGCTTTCAATTGGGCGCGGAACCTACCTTCTTCAAATAAGTTATTGATCCTGTACGACCCCTGTAAGAAATTGGTTCTGACATGTCATGCATCGTCCTATGGGGTTGGGTGCGTGTTGCAGCAGAGTAATGCTGAGGGCCAATCTGTGGCTTATGTTTCCAGGTCGCTCTCTCAAGCAGAACGGGGATATAGGATGGTTGAGAAGGAGGCACTCGCGTGTGTCTATGGTGTAAAAAAAATGCATCAGTACCTTTTTGGCAGGAGGTTCGAATTAGAAATTAGAAACCACAAGCCGTTAACATCTCTGTTGTCAGACAGCAAGGCTGTCAATGCCAACGCGTCAACCCGCATACAGCGATGGGCTCTCATGCTGGCTGCTTATGACTACTCCATTCGGCACCGGCCTGGCACCGAAAATTGCGCTGACACACTCAGCAGGCTTCCACTGGCCACCACCGAGGGGGCAGTGGAACAAAGCACTGAGATGGTCATGGCCGTTGATGCCTTTGACACCGCAGGCTCCCCCATCACAGATCAAAATCTGGACAAACAGAGATCCCCTCCTATCTCTGATTAAGAAATGTGTCCTGACTGGGGATTGGGCACCCGCACACGGAGCATGCCCCGAGGAGGTCAGACCGTTTCACAGGCGGATGGATGAGCTCCATCCAAGCTGACTGCCTACTATGGGGCAGCTAGGTAGTCATACCCCAGAGTGGCAGGGAGGCATTCATCAAGGAACTCCACAGTGAGCATCCAGGCATCGTTCTGACGAAGGCCATTGCCCGGTCACATGTTTGGTGGCCAGGAATTGATTCAGACCTGGAACATTGTGTTCGCAGGTGCACGACGTGTGCCCAGCTGGGTAATGCCCCCAGGGAGGCCCCGCTCAGCCCGTGGCCCTGGCCCACCAGACCATGGTCACGTATTCATGTAGACTACGTGGGCCCGTTCATGGGAAAAATGTTTCTGTTTGTGGTAGATGCGGACTCGAAATGGATCGAGTGCATCATTTTGAATTCGTGCACAACATCCACCACTGTGGAGAGTCTACGTGCGGTCTTTGCAACTCACGGCTTGCCGGACATCCTTGTTAGCGATAATGGCCCATGTTTCACGAGCTACGAATTCCAGGAGTTCATGTCGGGCAATGGCATCGACTGTTCACTGAGGGGTATTTCTGAATGTCCAATGACAGAAATCACTGACTGTTCACTGACAGGGATCACTGACTGTTCACTGAGGGAGATCACTGACTGTTCACTGAGGGAAATCACTGACTGTTCACTGAGGGAGATCACTGACTGTTCACTGAGGGAGAATACTGAATGTTCATTGAGGGAGATCACTGACTGTTCACTGAGTGGGGGGTCACTGACTGTTCACTGAGTTGGGTCACTGACTGTTCACTGAGGGCGTTTGCTAACTGTTCACTGAGGGGGAATCACTGACTCTTCACTGAGTGGGGTCACCGAATGATCACTGAGTGGGGTCATTGACTGTTCACTGAGGGCGGTCACTGACTGTTCACTGAGGGGGATCACTGACTCTTCACTGAGGGAGATCACTGACTGTTCACTGAGGGAGATCACTGACTGTTCACTGAGTGAGATCACTGACTGTTCACTGAGGGGCATCACTGACTGTTCACTGAGGGGAATCACTGATGTTTCACTGAGGGGGATCACTGACTGTTCACTGAGGGAGATCACTGGCTGTTCAGTGAGGGGGATCACTGACTGTTCACTGAGGCAGATCACTGATTGTTCACTGAGAGAGATGACTGACTGTTCACCGAGGGGGATCACTGATGGTTCACTGATGGTGTTCACTGACGGTTCTCTGATGGGGATCACTGACTGCTCAGTGAGGAAGATCACTGACTGCTCTCTGAGGGGGATCACTGACTGTTCACTAAGGGGGATCACTGACTGTTCACTGAGGGGGATCACAGACTGTTCACTGAGGGAGATCACTGTCTGTTCACTGAGGGAGATGACTGACTGTTCACTGAGGGGCATCACTGACTGTTCACTGAGGGGAATCACTTACGGTTCACTGAGGGGGATCACTGACTGTTCACTGAGGGAGATCACTGATGGTTCACTGAGGGAGATCACTGACAGTTCACTGAGAGAGATCACTGACTGTTCACTGACGGGGGTCACTGTTCACTGAGGGGGATCACTGACTGTTCACTGAGGGAGATCACTGACTGTTCACTGAGTGGGGTCACTGACTGTTTACTGAGGGAGATCACTGACACTTCACTGAGGGAGATCACTGACTGTTCAATGATGGGGATCCTTGCCTGTACACTGAGGGAAATCACTGACTGTTCACTGAGGGAGATCACTGATGGTTGACTGAGAGGGATCACAGACTGTTCACTGAGGGGGATCACTGACGGTTCACTGAGGGGGATCACTGACTGTTCACTGAGGGGGATTACTGACTGTTCACTGAGAGAGATCACTGACTGTTCACTGAGGGAGATCACTGACTGCTCTCTGAGGGGGATCACTGACTGTTCACTGAGGGTGATCACAGACTGTTCACTGAGGGAGATCACTGACTGCTCTCTGAGGGTGATCACAGACTGTTCACTGAGAGAGATCACTGACTGTTCACTGAGGGAGATCACTGACTGCTCTCTGAGGGGGATCACTGACTGTTCACTGAGGGTGATCACAGACTGTTCACTGAGCGGTATTACTGAATGTCGAATGACAGAGATCACTGACTGTTCACTGACAGGGATCACTGACTGTTCACTGAGGGAGATGACTGACTGTTCACTGAGTGGGGTCTCTGACTGTTCACTGAGTGGGGTCACTGACTGTTCACTGAGGGCGTTTGCTAACTGTTCACTGAGGGGGATCACTGACTCTTCACTGAGTGGGGTCACTGAATGATCACTGAGTGGGGTCATTGACTGTTCACTGAGGGCGGTCACTGACTGTTCACTGAGGGGGATCACTGACTCTTCACTGAGGGAGATCACTGACTGTTCACTGAGGGAGATCACTGACTGTTCACTGAGTGAGATCACTGACTGTTCACTGAGGGGCATCACTGACTGTTCACTGAGGGGAATCACTGATGTTTCACTGAGGGGGATCACTGACTGTTCACTGAGGGAGATCACTGACTGTTCACTGAGAGAGATGACTGACTGTTCACCGAGGGGGATCACTGATGGTTCACTGATGGTGTTCACTGCCGGTTCTCTGATGGGGATCACTGACTGTTCAGTGAGGAAGATCACTGACTGCTCTCTGAGGGGGATCACTGACTGTTCACTAAGGGGGATCACTGACTGTTCACTGAGGGGGATCACAGACTGTTCACTGAGGGAGATCACTGTCTGTTCACTGAGGGAGATGACTGACTGTTCACTGAGGGAGATCACTGACTGTTCACTGAGGATCATCACTGATTGTTCACTGAGGGGAATCACTTACGGTTCACTGAGGGGGATCACTGACTGTTCACTGAGGGAGATCACTGACGGTTCACTGAGGGAGATCACTGACTGTTCACTGAGGGGGATCACTGACGGTTCACTGAGGGGGATCACTGACTGTTCACTGAGGGGGATTACTGACTGTTCACTGAGAAAGATCACTGACTGTTCACTGAGGGAGATCACTGACTGCTCTCTGAGGGGGATCACTGACTGTTCACTGAGGGGGATCACTGACTCTTCACTGAGGGTGATCACAGACTGTTCACTGAGCGGTATTACTGAATGTCGAATGACAGAGATCACTGACTGTTCACTGACAGGGATCACTGACTGTTCACTGAGGGAGATCACTGACTGTTCACTGAGGGGGATCACTGACTGTTCACTGAGGGAGATCACTGACTGTTCACTGAGGGAGAACACTGAATGTTCATTGAGGGAGATCACTGACTGTTCACTGAGTGGGGGTCACTGACTGTTCATTGAGTGGGGTCACTGACTGTTCACTGAGGGCGTTTGCTGACTGTTCACTGAGGGGGATCACTGACTGTTCACTGAGGGGAATCACTGACTGTTCACTGAGGGGGATCACTGACTGTTCACTGAGGGAAATCACTGACTGTTCACTGAGGGAGATCACTGACTGTTCACTGAGGGAGAACACTGAATGTTCATTGAGGGAGATCACTGACTGTTCACTGAGTGGGGTCACTGAATGTTCACTGAGTGGGGTCAGTGACTGTTCACTGAGGGTGGTCACTGACTGTTCACTGAGGGGGATCACTGACTCTTCACTGAGTGGGGTCACTGAATGTTCACTGAGTGGGGTCAGTGACTGTTCACTGAGGGTGGTCACTGACTGTTCACTGAGGGGGATCACTGACTGTTCACTGAGGGAGATCACTGACTGTTCACTGAGAGAGATCACTGACTGTTCACTGAGAGAGATGACTGACTGTTCACCGAGGGGGATCACTGACAGTTCACTGATGGTGTTCACTGACGGTTCACTGATGGGGATCACTGACTGATCACTGAGGGGGATCACAGACTGTTCACTGAGGGGTATTACTGAATGTCCAATGACAGAGATCACTGACTGTTCACTGAGGGAGATCACTGACAGCTCTCTGAGGGGGATCACTGACTGTTCACTAAGGGGGATCACTGACTGTTCACTGAGGGGTATTACTGAATGTCCAATGACAGAGATCACTGACTGTTCACTGACAGGTATCACTGACTGTTCACTGAGGGCGGTCACTGACTGTTCACTGAGGGGGATCACTGACTATTCACTGAGTGGGATCACTGAATGTTCACTGGGTGGGGTCAGTGACTGTTCACTGAGGGCGGTCACTGACTGTTCACTGAGGGGGATCACTGAATCTTCACTGAGGGAGATCACTGTCTGTTCACTGAGGGAGATGACTGACTGTTCACTGAGGGGCATCACTGACTGTTCACTGAGGGGAATCACTTACGGTTCACTGAGGGGGATCACTGACTGTTCACTGAGGGAGATCACTGACGGTTCACTGAGGGAGATCACTGACAGTTCACTGAGAGAGATTACTGACTGTTCACTGACGGGGGTCACTGTTCACTGAGGGGGATCACTGACTGTTCACTGAGGGAGATCACTGGCTGTTCACTGAGGGAGATCACTGACTGTTCATTGAGGGAGATCACTGAATGTTCAATGATGGGGATCCTTGCCTGTGCACTGAGGGAAATTACTGGCTGTTCACTGATGGAGATCACTGCCTGTTCTCTGAGGGAGATCACTGACTGTTCACTGAGGGGGATCACTGACTGTTCACTGAGGGGGATCACTGACTGTTCACTGAGGGGGATTACTGAGTGTTCACTGAGAGAGATCACTGACTGTTCACTGAGGGGGATCATTGACTGTTCACTGAGGGGGATCACTGACGGTTCACTGAGGGGGATCACTGACTGTTCACTGAGGGGGATTACTGAGTGTTCACTGAGAGAGATCACTGACTGTTCACTGAGGGAGATCACTGACTGCTCTCTGAGGGGGATCACTGACTGTTCACTGAGGGGGATCACTGACTGTTCACTGAGGGGGATCACAGACTGTTCACTGAGGGGTATTTCTGAATGTCCAATGACAGAAATCACTGACTGTTCACTGACAGAGATCACTGACTGTTCACTGAGGGAGATCACTGACTGTTCACTGAGGGAAATCACTGACTGTTCACTGAGGGAGATCACTGACTGTTCACTGAGGGAGATCACTGACTGTTCACTGAGGGCGTTTGCTGACTGTTCACTGAGGGGGATCACTGACTCTTCACTGAGTGGGGTCACTGAATGTTCACTGAGTGGGATCAGTGACTGTTCACTGAGGGCAGTCACTGACTGTTCACTGAGGGGGATCACTGACTCTTCACTGAGGGAGATCACTGACTGTTCACTGAGGGAGATCACTGACTGCTCACTGAGTGGGGTCACTGACTGTTCACTGAGGGAGATCACTGATACTTCACTGAGGGAGATCACTGACTGTTCAATGATGGGGATCCCTGACTGTACACTGAGGGAAATCACTGACTGTTCACTGAGGGAGATTACTGACTGTTCACTGATGGAGATCACTGCCTGTTCATTGAGAGGGATCACTCACTGTTCACTGAGGGAGATCACTGATGGTTCACTGACGGGGATCACAGACTGTTCTCTGAGGGGGATCACTGACTGTTCACTGAGGGGGATTACTGACTGTTCAATTAGTGAGAACACTGACTGTTCACTGAGGAAGATCCCTGACTGTTCACTGAGTGAGGTCACTGACTGTTCACTGAGGGGGATCACTGACTCTTCAGTGAGGGAAATCACTGACACCTCACTGAGGGAGATCACAGACTGTTCACTGAGGGGTGTCACTGATTGTTCACTGAGGGAGATTACTGAATGTTCACTGAGGAAGATCACAGTCTGTTCTCTGAGGGACATCACTGATTATTCACTGAGGGAGATCACTGTCTGTTCACTGAGGGAGATCACTGACTGTTCACTGAGGGAGATCACTGACTGTTCACTGAGGGGCATCACTGACTGTTCACTGAGGGGAATCACTTATGGTTCACTGAGGGGGATCACTGACTGTTCACTGAGGGAGATCACTGACTGTTCACTGAGGGAGATCACTGATTGTTCACTGAGGGAAATCACTGACACTTCACTGAGGCAGATCACAGACTGTTCACTGAGGGGTGTCACTGATTGTTCACTGAGGGAGATCACTGAATGTTCACTGAGGAAGATCACAGACTGTTCCCTGAGGGTCATCACTGACTATTCACTGAGGGAGATCACTGACTGTTCAATGAGGGAGGTCACTGACTGTTCACTGAGGGGGATCACTGACTGTTCACTGAGGGAGATCACTGAAAGTTCACTGAGAGAGATGGCTGACTGTTCACCGAGGGGGATCACTGAAGGTTCACTGATGGCGTTCACTGATGGTTCACAGTTGGTGATCACTTATTGTTCACTGAGGGAGATCACTGACTGCTCTCTGAGGGGGAATCACTGACTGTTCACTGAGGGGGATCACTGACTGTTCACTGAGAGGGATCACAGACTGTTCACTGAGGGGTATTACTGAATGTTCACTGAGGGAAATCACTGACTGTTCACTGAGGGAGATCACTGACTGTTCACTGAGGGAGAACACTGTCTGTTCATTGAGGGAGATCACTGACTGTTCACTGAGTGGCGGTCACTGACTGTTCACTGAGTGGGGTCACTGACTGTTCACTGAGGGGGATCACTGACTCTTCACTGAGTAGGGTCACTGAATGTTCACTGAGTGGGGTCAGTGACTGTTCACTGAGGGCGGTCACTGAATGTTCACTGAGGGGGATCACTGACTCTTCACTGAGGGAGATCGCTGACTATTCACTGACGGAGATCACTGACTGTTCACTAAGGGAGATCACTGACTGTTCACTGAGAGGCATCACTGAATGTTCACTGACGGGAACCACTGACGGTTCACTGAGGGGAATCACTGACTGTTCACTGAGGGAGATCACTGACTGTTCTCTGAGGGAGATCACTGACTGTTCCCTGAGGGAGATCACTGACTGTTCACTGAGGGAGAACACTGACTGTTCATTGAGGGAGATGACTGACTGTTCACTGAGTGGGGTCACTGACTGTTCACTGAGGGAAATCATTGAATGTTCACTGAGGGAGATCACTGACTGTTCACTGAGGGAGAACACTGAATGTTCATTGAGGGAGATCACTGACTGTTCACTGAGTGGGGGTCACTGACTGCTCACTAAGTGGGGTCACTGACTGTTCACAGAAGGCGTTTGCTGACTGTTCACTGAGGGGGATCACTGACTCTTCACTGAGTGGGGTCACTGAATGTTCACTGAGTGGGGTCAGTGACTGTTCACTGAGGGCGGTCACTGACTGTTCACTGAGGGGTATCACTGACTGTTCACTGAGTGAGATCACTGACTGTTCACTGAGAGAGATGACTGACTGTTCATTGAGGGAGAACACTGACTCTTCATTGAGGGAGATCACTGACTGTTCACTGAGTGGGGGTCACTGACTGTTCACTGAGTGGGGTCACTGACTGTTCACTGAGGGCGGTCGCTGACTGTTCACTAAGGGGGATCACTGACTCTTCACTGAGGGAGATCACTGACTGTTCACTGAGGGAGATCACTGACTGTTTACTGAGGGGGATCACTGACTGTTCACTGAGGGGAATCAGTGACTGTTCACTGAGGGAGATCACTGACTGTTCATTGAGGGAGATCACTGACAGTTCACTGAGAGAGATCACTGACTGTTCACTGACGGGGCTCACTGTTCACTGAGGGGGATCACTGACTGTTCACTGAGGGAGATCACTGGCTGTTCACTGAGGGAGATCACTGACTGTTCATTGAGGGAGATCACTGACTGTTCAATGATGGGGATCCTTGCCTGTACACTGAGGGAAATCACTGACTGTTCACTGAGGGAAATTACTGGCTGTTCACTGATGGAGATCACTGCCTGTTCATTGAGGGGGTCACTGACTGTTCACTGAGGGAGATCACTGATGGTTGACTGAGAGGGATCACAGACTGTTCACTGAGGGAGATCACTGACTGTTCTCTGACAGAGATCACTGACTGTTCATTGAGGGGGATCACTGATGGTTTACTGAGGGGGATCACTGACTGTTCACTGAGGGGGATTACTGAGTGTTCACTGAGAGAGATCACTGACTGTTCACTGAGGGAGATCACTGACTGCTCTCTGAGGGGGATCACTGACTGTTCACTGAGGGGGATCACTGACTGTTCACTGAGGGGGATCACAGACTGTTCACTGAGGGGTATTACTGAATGTCCAATGACAGAGATCACTGACTGTTCACTGACAGGTATCACTGACTGTTCACTGAGGGAGATCACTGACAGTTCACTGAGGGAGAACACTGACTCTTCATTGAGGGAGATCACTGACTGTTCACTGAGTGGGGGTCACTGACTGTTCACTGAGTGGGGTCACTGACTGTTCACTGAGGGAGATCACTGATACTTCACTGAGGGAGATCACTGACTGTTCACTGAGGGAGATCACTGACTGTTCACTGAGGGAGATCACCGACTGTTCACTGA